>NW_028270148.1:41196055-41497139 GCF_037043375.1 Chiloscyllium plagiosum
ACCAGAGTCTTCATCATTCAAAGAGGGCCCTCTGAGCCATCCAGAGGTCCTTTCCTTTGATTGTGGGGGCCTTGCCTACTTGGCTGCTTTCAATGTTTCCTACTTTTCCTCTGCGAGGATACCTTCTATTTGAGATATCCTCTTCATCTCTGACCTATGTTAACATTACCCAACCTCTGCCAATGGGGCATCAGAGCTGCCAAGCCGGTCCTTCTTGTAAAAAGTGTACTTTTAAGACTCCCCCGCTCCGCCCCCCCCCCCCCCCCCCCCCCCCGGTCAAATCCTGATGTGGATATCCCGAGGCCTGTGGTAAAATCCAGCTTGTTTACTCCAATTTTCTCCACACAGTTGCACCCTGTCCTGCTGTGCACTTTCAGCATTTTTGTTGTTATCTCATTAAACTACTGTTGCTTTGAAATCACTTATGGGTAAACCAAAAATAACTTAATGTGCTGAACCACTGCTCAACAAGATTCAAACCTATGGGTATGAATGAAACATGGACATAGTCTAATGGAAAGAATTATCCACTTTGACACTCTCAGCGTTTAAGATTAAAGGGCCTTAATGTAATGGCCTGAAAAAAATATCTGTGCCACCATTCAAATAAATGCAATTATTTTGCCGATTTCCTTTTAGTAACTGGCGCTCCATGTCAGCAGATATCTCTGTATGTGACTTCAATGTTTTGTTTAATTCACATCATGAAATAAGCTGTTACATAAAATGTTACTTTGTTTGAATTTTTAAGTGTTTCAATAGTCTTCCCATAGAATTGTGCCTATTTTTATTTATAAGAAAATGCTGATAGCATTTCAATTGTCTTCAGGTAATTTATGCAAATGATTTGAATAATGAATAGATCTGTAATAATAATCTCTTTAAGACAAGGCAAAACTGTCATGAGTTATATTTGAGCTACATAGAATCAAGATGGCCTTTTAAAATAATCCAGTGTACGTCAGAAATCTTTGTACTTAATTAAAGATCAGCTAGATTTGCAAACAAAAGAAAAATATATTTTCTGTGATAAGCACATTAACTACCAACATTAATCAGTTAAATTTGCTGCCAGACGAATTATCTACTAATGGCAATAAGCCCAATATTTAATTGTTTAAACATTTTGAAGAAAATTGCTAGTAGAGTGATAATTTTCATTTTCATCATGACTAATTTACAAAATAATGCAGTTATTTATCCTTGGATTTTTCATTACTAAATTTCAGATGATGGAGTGTTTTCCAGTAACTTTTTACTCTCATAAATCTGAGTTCCTGTGGGTGTTCTTCTCCATTGAGGATAAAAGGAGGATTGTAAAGTTCCTTTGTACTAGAGCTGGATTGACCTTATCTGTCCTTCCCTCCATGTCCTTGCATGCAGACTGAGGCATGCATCTAAAAATATCTGAATATAATTGTATTCCTGGCTTCTGCCACGTCAGGGAGGCAGAGATGGAATTGTGCTATCTGATTAGAAAATGGTCTGCAGATACCACTCGTTCGGGATAGTACGGTCAGTGTCAGCAAAGGTCAACAAATCCTTACAGAGGAACCTTGATTATCTGGAATCCGATTATCTGAATATCAGATTATCCAGTAAGATCACAAGGTCCCGATGCTCAGCTAAACTATGCTATCTGGCATTCGATTATGCGGAATTCGATTTACCGTACAAAATACTGCCCGCCCATGTGCTACGGATAATCGAGAGTCCTCTATATATGTTTACACCTCAGACTCATTCCAAGCCAAATCAGGGCCTTCAGCACCATTAGCAAAGCAGGTCACTGAAGCAGAGTCTTTAAGGGCAAACATCTTCACTATGTCACCCATGGAAGTTGGGTGAGGAAGTATTTCAATTCATCCTGCATCATAAGATTTTTAAATATTCAGCAGCTTAGAATGTAGAACATTACAGCGCAATACAGGCCTTTTGGCCCTCGATGTTGCAGCAACCTGTCGAACCAATCTGAAGCCCATCTGCACTACACTATTCCATTTTCAATCAAATGTTTATCCAATGATCATTTAAATGCCCTTGAAGTTGGCGAGTCTACTACTGTTGCAGGCAATGCGTTCCATGCCCCTACTACTCTCTGAGTAAAGAAACTGCCTCTGACATTCTGTCTATAACTCTCACCCTCAATTTAAAGCTATGTCTCCTCATGCTAGCCATCACCATCCGAGGAAAAATCTCTTACTGTCCACCCTATCTAATCCTCTGATTATCTTACATGTCCCAATACCTCTCAATCTTCTTCTCTCAATGAAAACAGCCTCAAGTTCCTCAGCCTTTCCTCATAAGACCTTCCCTCCATACCAGGCAATATATTATTAAATCTCCTCTGAATGCTTTCCAAAGCTTCCACATCCTTCCTATAATGCGGTGACCAGAACTGTACCCAATACTCCAAGTGCGGCTGAATCAGAGTTTTGTATAGCTGCAGCACGACCTCATGGCTCTAAAACTCAATCCCTCTACCAATAAAAGCTAACACACCGTATGCCTTCTTAATAATCCTATCAAGCTGGATGGCAACTTTCAGGAATCAAAGAACGTGGACACCGAGATCCCTCTGCTTATCTATACTACCAAGAATCTTACCATAGCCCAGTACTTTGCATTCCTGTTGCTCCTTCCAAAGTGAGTCACCTCACACTTTTCCATATTAAACTCCATTTGCCACCTCTCAGCCCAGTTCTGCAGCTTATCTATGTCCCTCTATAACCTGCAACATCCTTCAGCTGTATCCACAATTCCACTGACCTTAATGTCATTTCCAAATTTTACTAATCCATCCTTCTACGCCCTCATCTAAGGTCATTTATAAACAGCAGTGGCCCCAAAACAGATCTTTGCAGTCCACCACTAGTAACTGAACTCCAGGATTAATATTTCCCATCAACCACCACCTTCTGTCTTCTTTCAGCTAGCCAATTTCTGATCCAAACTGCTATATCACCCTCAATACCATGCCTCCATATTTTGTGCAATAGCCTACCATGGGGAATCTTATCAAATGCCTTACTGAAATCCATATATACCACATCAACCATTTTATCCTCAACCACCTGTTTGGTCATCATCTCAAAAAACTCAATAAGGTTTGTAAGGCACAACCTACCCTTCACAAAACTGTGTTGACTATCCCTAATAAACTTATTCCTCTCTAGATGGTTATAAATCCTATTTCTTATAACCTTTTCCAACACTTCACCCACAACCAAAGTAAGACTCACTGGTCTACCAGTGTTGTCGCTACTCCCCTTCTTGAACAAGGGGACATTTGTTATCCTCCAGTCTTCTGGCACTATTCCTGCAGACAATGATGACATAAAGATTAAAGCCAAAGGCTCTATAATCTCCTCCCTGGTTTCCCAGAGAATCTGAGGATAAACCACATCTGGCCCAGAGGATCTATCTATTTTCACACTTTCCAGAATTGCTGACACCTCCTCCCTGTGAACCTCAATCCTATCTAGCCTAGTAGCCTGTATCTCAGTATTCTCCTCAACAACATTGTCTTTTTCCAGTGTGAATACTGAGGAAAAATATTCATTTAGCACTTCCTCTATTTCCTCGTAATCCAAGGACAACTGCCCACTACTATCCTTGAGTGGTCCTAATCTTTATTCATTTTTTTATTCCTGATATACCAATAGAAAGCCTTTGAGTTTTCCTCGATCCTATCCGCCAATGACTTCTCATGTCCCCTCCTGGCTCTTCTTAGTTCTCTCTTTAGGTCTTCACAGGCTAGCTTGTAACTTTCAGGTACCCTAACTGAGCCATCACATCTAATCCTAACATAAACCTTTGTCTTCCTCTTGACAAGAGATTCAACTTCTTTAGTAAACTATGGCTCCCACACTCGACAACTTCCTCCCTGCCTGACAGGTACATACTTATCAACAACATGCAGTAGCTGTTCCTTGAATAAACTCCACATTTCAGTTGTGTCCATCCCTTGCAGTTTCCTTCCCCTTCCTGTGCATCCTAAATCATGCATAATCGCATCATAATTGCCTTTGCCCCAACAATAAATCTTGTCCTGCATTATACATCTATCCCTTTCCATCACAGATGTAAACATAACCAAATTGTGGTCACTATCACCAAAGTGCTCACCTATCTCCAAATCTAACACCTGGCCAGGTTCATTACCCAGTACCAAATATAATGTGGCCTCACCCCTTGTTGGCTTGTCTACATACTGTGTCAGGAAACCCTTCTGCACACATTGGACAAAAACTGTCCCATCTAAAGAACACGGAACTATGGTATTTCCTGTTTAGAAAGTTAAATACCCCATAACAACTACTCTGTTACTCTTGCTCCTATCCAGAATTATCTTTGCTATCCTTTCCTCTACATCTCTGAAACTATTTGGAGGCCTATAGAAAACTCCTAACAGGGTGACCTCTCCTTTCCTGTTTCTAACCTCAGCCCATACTACCTCAGTAGATGAGTCCTCAAATGTCCTTTCTGCTACGTAATACTGTCCTTGACTAGCGATGCCACACCTCCCCCACTTTTACCATTTATTTCAAGGCTTTCCATGTTATGAATATATAGATATTTAATGACCACCATCCCAGGATAGGCTGTTTCTCAGACGACCTCCCAGGCACAATTCCTTCATGTGTCTCACATTTTATCTTTGTAACCAGCATTAACCTTATCAATCTTCATGATCTCTGATGTCCTTCAATTCTGGTCTCTCACTCAACACTTTACTCATTGCTGTATCACCATGGAATCAGTTTATTAGATTATAATCTCTTGCATCCCATCCTAGAATTGTTCTTTCCTCCTTTAAAGCAAAAAAATACTTCTTTGACCAAGTTTTCTTTACTCACCTGTTCTGATAACACCAAAGATGATTTGGTGCCAAACTTCTGTTTGAAATACACCGTTGTGAAGACAAAGGACATCTTACTATATTAATAGTGCTATGTAAATGCTACTTGTTATTGGTCAGTCAGGCCTTTGTCCCAAGACTATTTGAATGATTACACAGACTGGAATGATAACTTCGAGGGCTCAAGGGCCTAAGGACTATTCATGACACCTATTCATGGATGAAGAATTGGATAAATTTCCTCATCACTGCCTTTTGGCAGATATATTTCTCAGGGGAATGGTGACTGGTAAACAAATAGTTACATCCATAATGATAAGGATCAACTGGTGGCCCCCTTTTATTTTGAGTGGGGGTCCCATACTGTCCACCAAGCTGACAGATTTCCTAAATATTGGCATGAGATTTAGAGGTGCAGGTCTTATTGCAGATCACAGCTTTCCCACAGTCTGGCAGTGTGGCAGATTCTTCAAGACCTTACTACATTCTTGGAGAAAGTGAGGACTGCAGATGCTGGAGAGTCAGAATCGAAACAGGTGGTACTGGAAAAGCACAACAGGTCAGGCAGCATCTGAGGAGCAGGAGAGTTGACATTTCGGGCATAACACCTTCATCAGGAATCTTATCAGGCTGTTTATGCCCAAAACATTGACTCTTCTGCTCTTCAGATGCTGCCTGACCTGCTGTGCTTTTCCAGCACCGCTGTTTTTGAGACTTACTACATTCTTGTGGAGCCATGCCCTGCAGAATTGCTGGCTGATGTGGGCTTGCACTTTGTGCATACTCACATGCCCACTAGTTGGAATCTTGTGGAGTAGCTTCAATATTTCCCTACAGTACCTTAACAACACTGCTAGATTTTCATTTGCAGATCTGTGAAGGAGTCTTTAGTTGCTCATCAGCACTTCATTTTTAATGCATAATGTCCAGGGACGTCTTCTGTTCAGTCTCAGCTTGTGTTATTAATAGAGAGTCAGCTTGTTGGGGTGTTACATACTTCTCAAAAGTGGTTTCAGGAGGATCATCAGTTTGCAGAAGCCACCTCAGCTTCCACTAGCTGATCCTGTCAGACCACGTACCGTGTGAGCACATAGTTAGGGAATTTGGCGGGCACTTTTTCCTGCAGCTATTCTATCTCCCTGACCTCAGCATGCTTCCTGGAGATCATTGGGGCTGCTATTAACTCTGAGCCTGAGGAGCTAGCTGAACCCATTCACAGATTCCTGAAGAAGGGCTTATGCTCAAAACGTTGATTCTCCTGTTCCCTGGATGCTGCCTAACCTGCTGCGCTTTTCCAGCAACACATTTTCAGCTCTGATCTCCAGCATCTGCAGACCTCACTTTCTCCCCATTCACAGACAGAATGAGGAGAAAGTGAGGACTGCAGATGCTGGAGACCAGAGTTGAAAAGTGTGATGCTGGAAAAGCGCGGCAGGCCAGGCAGCATCTGAGGAGCAGGAGAATCGACATTTTGGACATACGCCCTTCTGCAGGAATGAGGCTGGTGTGCCAAGCGGGCTGAGATAAAAGGTGGGGGGGGGGGGAATTTGCGGGAGGGGCGCTGGGAATATGATAGGTGGAAGGAGGTGAGGGTGAGGGTGATAGGCTGGAGAGGGGGTGGGGGCGGAGAGGTCAGGAAGAAGATTGCAGGTCAAGAGGGCGGTGTTGAATCTGAGGGTTGGGACTGAGATAAGGTGGGGGGAGGGGAAATGAGGAAGCTGGAGAAATCTACATTCATCCCGTGTGGTTGGAGGATTCCTAGGCGGAAGATGGGGCGCTCTTCCTCCAGGCGTCGTGTGGCCAGAGTCTGGCGATGGAGGAGGCCAGGGACCTGCATGTCCTTGGCAGAGTGGGAGGGGGAGTTAAAGTGTTCAGCCACGGGGCGGTTGGGTTGGTTGGTGTGGGTGTCCCAGAGGTGTTCCCTGAAATGTTCTGCAAGTAGGTGGCCTGTCTCCCCAATATAGAGGAGACCACATCGGGTGCAGCGGATACAGTAAATGATGTGTGTGGAGGTGCAGGTGAATTTGCGATGGATATGGAAGGATCCATTGGGGCCTTGGAAGGAGGTGAGGGGGGAGGTATGGGCGCACGTTTTGCACTTCTTGCGGTTGCAGGAGAAGGTGCCGGGAGTGGAGGTTGGGTTGGTGGGAGGTGTGGACCTGACGAGGGAGTCGTGGAGGGAGTGGTCTTTCCGGAATGCTGATAGGGGTGGGGAGGGAAGGGAAGGAATGAGAGTGACTCCTACAAGAACTGGTGCCAACACAAAGTCACAGATGTACTCGGTAAAGGGGAATGGTCACATACTCTCCTTCATGCACTTTTCCTAGTCCCTTGCTAAACTCTCTGAGCCCCAGTATGTTGAATTGGATTAAAATAGCTAAAACAGCTGGGATGGCAGCTATTGTCTGCTGGTGAGGGCAAAAAGACCAACAATGCTCAAAAAAAACACAGCTTGCATGACAATAATCAGTCTTTATTGACAATAGTACTGCATGCAGTTTGGCTAAAACTTGTAAGAGAGAGAGATACTAATTGTTCCCAATTCCTCTTCTCAAGTTTTTCATGCTTCCAGAGAGAAAGGAAGGATTTGTAATACTTAAAACATATCAGTAGCTGTCAGAAATTATCACTAAATGTTCATCATTCGCTAGGCCTGTACATTGAATTTTGATCTGTGTTATCCTATTAACTTTCCGAAACATTGTGTTACATACGTCATTCCATAACATTGTTTTGCATATGAATGTCTTTGTTTGGACTGTAGTTAGTTTTTCAAAACATGTACGGAGCCATTTTAATCAAATTCTGATGAGGGCTGCCAACATTAGAGAATTTATGTAAATTCAGCCTGTGCCATGTCTGCTGGTTAGCAATGTCCCCAACCTTTGCCACAGTCGTTAATTATATTATGTTATAACCCAGAGTTGGCCAATTTTCCCATCAGGCATCTTAATAGTTTCACACAGTTCCACAAATAAATCCCACTGGTTTTTCCGGTTGCTTTCTGTCATTGGCCCGGACATTCTGTAACTCTGTGGAGGAGGCCCAGGACCTGCATGTCCTTGGTGGAGTGGGAGGGGAAGTTGAAGTGTTCAGCCACTGGATGGTGGGGTTGGGGGGGGCGGGTGGTGGCAGGTAGCTGGAAAAGCGATAGGTGGTTGAAGGTGAGGGAGAAGGTGATAGGTCAGAGGGGCAGTGATGGACGGGTCCGGACGGTGGTGCTGAGTTGGAGTCTTGGGACTGGGATAATGTGGGGAGAAGGGAAATGAGGAAGCTGTTGAAATCCACATTTGCAGAGTCCCAAGGCGGAATATAAGGTGTTCCTTCTCCAGGCATCAGGTGGTAACTGTTTGGCGGTGGAGGAGGCCCAGGACCTGCATGTCCTTGACAGAGTGGGAGGGGGATTTGAAGTATTCAGCCACGGGGCGGTGGGGTTGATGGGTGTGGGTGCGTCCCAGAGATGTACTCTGAAACAATCCACAAGAAGGCGTCTTGTCTGCTCACTGTAGAGGAGACCACACCGGGTGCAATGGATACAGTAGATGACATTTGTAGAAGTACAGGTGCATTTCTGACAGATGTGGAAGGATGCCTTGGGGCCTTGGTTGGAGGTGAGGGGAGTGGTATGGGTGTAGGTTTTGCACTTCCTGTGGTGACTGGGAAAGGTGCCAGGAGTGGGATGTGGGTTGGATTGATTCAGAATCCCTCAAGGATATGCAGGTCCTGGGCCTCCTCCACTGCCAAACTGTTACCACCCGACGCCTGGAGGAGGAGCACCTCATATTCTGCCTTGGGACCCTGCAACCACACGGGATAAATGTGGATTTCAACAGCTTCCTCATTTTCCCTCCCTCCACATTATCCCAGTCCCAAGCCTCCAACTTGGCACCACATCCCATCCATCACTGCCCCCTCTGACTTATCACCTTCTCCCTCAACTTTATCCACCTATCCTTTTCCCAGCTACCTCCCTCCAACCCCACCTCCCTCCCATTTATCTCTCAGCCCCGACCCAAAAGCCTCATTCCTGATGAAGCGCTTATGCCCAAAACCTCAATTCTCCTGCTCCTCAGATACGGTCTTACCTGCTGTGCTTTTTCAGCACCACACTCTCGATCCTCTCCAGCATCTGCAGTCCTCACTTTCTCCTGTGCTTTTCCAGCACCACACTCTCCACTCTGACACAGTGTTATACCTGGATCTGGTCACTCTCTGTTCCTCTAGGAGCATTCTTTCTGGGAAAGAAGTTATTCGAATTCTGAGAAACAATTATTTCAGTTTTAGAGTTCTACAGAGGATACCCCAAATTGTCAAGCCATGGGTTGAGAAGGGGTAACTTGGCTCTCCATCTTTACTCACCCACTCCTTGACTCGTTGGAACACAGTTCCTTTAAAAAGGATTACTACCCTCTCCCAAACCAAATGAATTACGTTTTAAAAATAACAAAGTTCGCCAGGCATTCTTGAGTTAGCAAAACAGTGAGTTTATTATTTACTAAGTGTGAGATGAAATAATAATGTTGCACACATATACACAGATTAGAAATGAGAACTTAGTCCAAAGAAATATAAAAGATTAAAGATATATGGATCAGTCTCTATAGATCATTTGTGAAGAATAGCTCATGAGTTTGGGATTCTTGGCTTTGCAGATTAACTGAAGTTCTTTTGTCCTGTTTCATTTTGACTGGCTTGTTGGCTCACTGGCTTCTAGCTCACAGAACAACACAATCCTTTATCTGCAATTGTAGCGTTGACTGATGTGTGGTTCTTCAACTGTGATATTCACATTGGACCAACTCAAAGTCAGGCTAGTGCACATGAGTACATTAAATCACTAGCTTACCTTCTTGACTAGCACAGACACACCAGGGTGGACTGATTCTTTATACTTGTTCTTGTGTATTCTTGACTGGGGAAAACATAAAACATGTCTCTCACTCAGGCTGTCGTCTTTTCTTTCATCATTATGACTCAATGTTCATCATCTGAGATAGCTCCCAGGTGATTACAGTTCAGTATATAGTGCAGTTTTTCCCTTTCAAGTCCATCCCTTTGAAGCTTCCTTGACACTTTATCAAATATGACATTACAGGATATCTCTCTCTTTGAGTACAGGAGTTGGGAGGTCATGTTGCAGCTGTACAGGACATTGGTCAGGCCACTGTTTTAATATTGCGTGCAATTCTGGTCTCCTTCCTATCGGAAAGATGTTGTGAAACTTGAAAGAGTTCAGAAAAGATTTACAAGGATGTTGCCAGGGTTGGAGGATTTGAGCTATAGGGAGAGGCTGAACAGGCTGGGGCTGTTTTCCCTGGAGCGTCGGAGGCTGAGGGGTGACCTCAGGTTTACAAAATTATGAGAGGCATGGATAGGATAAATAGGCAAAGTCTTTTCCCTGGGGTCAGGGAGTCCAGAACTAGAGGGCATAGGTTTAGGGTGAGAGGGGAAAGATACAAAAGAGACCTAAGGGGTAACTTTTTCACGCAAAGGGTGGTACGTGTATGGAATGAGCTGCCAGAGGATGTGGTGGAGGCTGGTACAATTGCAACATTTAAGAGGCATTTGGATGGGTATATGAATAGGAAGTGTTTGGAGGGATATGGGCCGGGTGATGGCAGGTGGGACTAGATTGGGTTGGGATATCTGGTCGGCATGGACGGGTTGGACTGAAGGGTCTGTTTCCATGCTGTCCATCTCTATGACTCTATGATTCTATGACTCTCTTTTCTTCTGTTAAGACAGCCACTGAATTTACATCCCAGTTATTTTTGAGCCACATTTAATTTAAAAAAACATGTTGTTCTTCAAGGGCCAATATCAATGGAAGATCCGGGATTATGATCCATAGTCAGGACTTGCCATTGCAGCACTCAGGAACACCAGCTCAGTAAGTAATAAGGTGCATGGAGCCACCGCATCATGGGTGGCACAGTGGTTAGCACAGCTGCCTCACAGCGCCAGAGACCCGGGTTCATTTCCAGTCTCAGGCAACTGTCTGTGTGGAGTTTGCACATTCTCTTCGTGGGTTTCCTCCCACAGTCCAAAAATGTGCAGGTTAGGTAAATCGGCTATGCTTTAATGGGTCTGGGTGGGTTGATCTTTGGAGGGTCGGTGTGGAGGGGCGGCACAGTGGCTCAGTGGTTAGCACTGCTGCCTCACAGCACCAGGGTCCCAGATTCAATTCCAGCCTTGGGTGACTGTCTGTGTGGAGTTGCACATTGTCTGCGTGGGTTTCCTCCGGGTGCTCCGGTTTCCTCCCACAGTCCAAAGATGTGCAGGTCAGGTGAATTGGCCATGCTAAATTGCCCATACTGTTAGGTGCATTAGTCAGAGGGAAATGGTTCTAGGTGGGTTACTCTTCGCAGGGTCGGTGTGGACTTGTTGGGCCGAAGGGCCTGTTTCCACACCGTAAGTAATCTAACCTAATTTAATTATAATGTATGATTTAGTTCTGAAGTTGCAAACTTCCCTAATCATAGAATCCCTACAGTGTGAGAGCAGACTATTCAGGCCATCACATCCACATTGACCCTTTGAAGACCATCCTGCCTACACCCACTCCCCTACCCTATAACCCTGCATTTTCCAAAGCTAACCCACACATCTTGCATTGTGGGAGGAAACTATAGCACCCAGAGGAAATCCACATAGACCAGGAGAGAATGTGCAAACTTCACACAGTTGCCTGAGGGTGGAATTGAACCCAGGTCTCTGGCGCTGCAAGGCAGCAATGCTAGCCACTGAGCCACCATGCTGCATTATGGGGCATCATGCTCTTAAGTGATTTAAAAGCATTTTATGAAGTAGTAATTTAAATATGATACAGAACAGCTAAGTAGACAGAAAAGACACATTACCTGTTTTTTCTGTCAGTGAGAAGGGTTTACCAGGACTAAAGGATGATTGAATGAGAGTACAGTGAATGATGATCTGCATAGTTGGTAGTCCCTTCAGCTTTCAGTCTTCTCGCACTAACCAAAGTTTTTCTGTCAACTCTCTATTGTTTTACTTTATCCAACAAAGACTCATAACTCTCTCCCTACTCCCTGTTTATATATCTTATTTCCACAGGCTGGTGATCTCTGATTAAATCCCATTTATCTAACCACTGCAGTTCTCTGGGGAAATCCCTCCGGCTGCCCATCACTGCTCCTGAAGTTATTATGTCAATTTTTGCTGAAACATTCCATTTAGTTTTTTACACAGTTGGTTTACAAATGGGTCACAAAATGCAAACATTTCAAATGTTGAAACTTCTTGTATCACAGGCTGTGATAAAATCATGTCTTTGTCAGTGAGAACAAGTCTACAATGTTCTTTGTTGATCAGGTTGCTATAGAACTCGACTTTATTTTTTAAAAAAGGGAGAGAGAAAGATGTTTCAGTAACATTCATCACATTTCTGAAGATTTTATATGAATGCTGCACAAGCATCTCAAAAATCAAGAAAAATAAAATCAATCCAGCTTTGAAAATCTAGACATGGATCTGGACCAGTGAACCCCAAAAATTAAACCCCTTTGAGCTCTTGAGGTCATCCTACTTATGAATTGACTTGTTCTCATAGAAATTTGTGGAAAATGAATCAATGACTCTCATCAATTTTTTTTTCCCAAATGACCTTGTCAGCTGCATGTTTAGTGGCAATTATTTCAGGGCACTGAGAATATTTGATTTCAAGCCGGGTAAAGGACCCATAGAGATGAAGCCATTGACTTCACTGGAGGATAAAAATTGATCATGAATGTGGCAGTCAATGAATGCGAAGTTGGAAAGCTCTCAAAAGAATGGTTACCTTGGAAACCCACTGAATAGGATGTCCTTGGAAAGAGAGCAGCACACCTAACTAGCTTAGTAAAAGTAATTTCAAAGCAAAGCTTAATGAAATAATTTAAATTACACTGAAGTTCCGAATAAATGATTTTGTTGCAGTGGTGATACGTTAAGATGGAAAATTCAAGAATGAATAGGCTTTTTGGGCATGAAAAATTAAGCTAAGGGATTCTGGATGGGATCAGAAAGTGGAACAAAGGCAGCAGGTCAACAGACATACACCCACTTCTATTTCCTTTGCTATGAATAGAATTATCAGAACTCATGCAGGTTGAATAATTCTGTTTGCAAATACTTTAACATTTTAATTTTGGCTAATCGGATTGATTTACAGTTTCTGTGTATTCTTTGTAACACTCATTAATTAAAAGTATATTATTAAATCAGTAATTTTGGTGTTAGAGAAATCTCATTGGAATGCATAAATTCCAATTTCTGGATCATATAACACAGTGAGTTTCTATACTTCAAGTAGGGGTCCTGTCCATTTTTAAGTGATATAAGTCACTGTGGTAAAGCAGTCCATTGTGGAAAGAAAAGAAAATTATTGATAATTCTCTATTTTTTCCCATGACGCTGCGTATGCCTTTTATCAGTCGCGATTGATTGATATCAGTAGCAGCTGTAATGTTCAGAGACCAAGAAGATCAAGTGACCTTCACATGCCCTGTATAAATATGACTCTGAAACTTTCGGCTGCAACATACTCAAAAATAATGCATAACTCTCCTTCTAAATCTCCGTCTTATACTAACTCGCTTTCTCTCTCTTTTTCTCTCCCTCTCTCTCCCTCTCATTTAGGTCTTAAGTTCTCATTTCTCATTTTCATTCTCCTCTTAGTCCTGTCTCACTCAATCATTTGCAATCTAATCTATTCTAACTTTCGTGGTTTTTTTTTGCTCTTCACTGTCTCAGCCATGTTTGCCCAGATCTCTCCCGGATTTGGCTGATTGCTATGGAGGTTAAAGAAGTACTACTGGAGCTGAAGGAGGGCACCTTGTCTCAACTGACAGTGGGAACTGGGGAGGCATATATCTATAAGTCATCCAATTAAGGATGGCATCCTGCTCGCAAGTGTTGCTGGCCAACTAGAGGCCATTGCTGAGAGGGCAGATGCAAAAGAGAGTGTGCCTGAATGACTGAGGCTCCCTCAAAAACGAGTAAGTGGGCGTGGGGTTTCTGGGATGAGGAAAACAGGCTCAGGCATTCAGTGGAAGAGGTTGCTGAGTGCTACACCAACTAAGATGGCGGAGGGGGGGGAAACCATTGTGAATGAAGGAAAGCCCCTTAAGAAAATCCCGCACCCCCTCACCAGACTCCATTGGGAAGCTGTTGTTTCTCTCAGTTTTCTCCCTGCACAACAGACTTCTTGACATGGATAAAATGGCCACAGATACAGGAAGTGCCCCTTCAGGCAGATTTTAAAAAGACTCAGGTTCCAAATGGTTAAGCATCCTGACCCGTACATTCTGAACTATGGACTTTCATATTCTGTCCAATCTACTGACCTGGAACTTCTGTTTGCACAATTCAAAGTTTATTTTTTATGTTTGATACTTTAATATTCCGAGTTAACCACTTATGTTGGATCCATCCCTCAAAGTTTTTCTTACTCTATGAAAGTTGTGTGTTCTGTGTATTCTGAAATATTCCCTTAATTGTCTGCCACTGCACCTCTGTCGACCTATCCTTTTACTTAATTTGCTGATTCGCCTTAGCTGTAGCACTTCTACTCTCAACTTCCCCTGAGGTGAAGGCCAAAATACTATTTATCTTTCTAATTGCTTGCTGTAGCTGCATGCTAGATTTTAATGACTTGTGAACAAGGATACCCAGATCCCTTTGGATACCAGCTCTTCTCAACCTCTCACCATTTTATTAGTCATTTACAGGGTATGGGTGTCGCTGACTAGGCCTGCATTAGGTTTCTAATATTGAATAAATATTCTGCCTCTCAGCATTTTCTCCCAAAGTGGACAATTTCATTGAATTGAATTAACTTTATTGTCACATATGACTCGATGAGTACAGTGAAAAGTTTATATATCGACACTTACAGCACCATCTTAGGTACAAAGGTATATGGGTACAGCTTTGTGAATTACAAGATGTTAGAAAATAGAGAAATAAAAAGTGCTGAAGAAGGGTTATGCCTGAAATGTTGACTCTCTTGCTGCTTGGATGCTGCCTGACCAGCTGTACTTTTTCAACTCTGACTCTCCAGCATTTGCAATCCTCACTTTCTCCTAAATAAAATATCCAGTAATGCATAAATAAATAAAAGTTCATAACAACGGCCTTCCAACCCAGACCAGTGTCCAGTCTGTATGGGATCTTGGCTCCAGACCACACAAGGCTTCACCTTCAGGTTCATGAGGCTGGGAGATTGCACTGGAACAGCCTCAAGATCAAGAGACCATGCTAAGGCCATGCCAGGTTGAGAGAGAACCACCTACATCTGGAAGACTGCCATGCTGGGCCGAGATGACGTCATGCTGGGCCGAGATGATGTCATAATGGGCCGAGATGATGACATGCCAGGAGGCTGCCATACCATGCCAAGAGGCTGCAACGAGTGTCCAAAAAGTGTGGTGCTGGGAAAGCACGGCACTATCTGAGGAACAGGAGAGTTGGTGTTTCAGGCATAAGCCCTTCTTCCGGCTGAAGGGCTTATACCCAAAACATCGACTCGCCTGCTCCGATGGTGCTGCCTGACGTACTGTGCTTTTCCAGCACCACACTTCTCAACTCTGACTCTTCAGCATCTGCAGTCCTCAGTTTCTCCTCTGCAATGGGGGTCTACCATGCCAAGCCCTAGGAGCTACCACAGGGCCCGCTACAACAGCCGAGAGGACCCCTGGTCGTGTCTGCACTGAGGCTGGGTATCGACTGGAACCCAGGAGTCGACCAGAAGCAGGTAGAGAAGAAGAAATAATGAACACAAAGAGAAGAAAAAGAACAGGTGGCATGGACAAACTCCGGCTGAAGTGTCCTACTGTGCCGCTATCTAGGACTGGAAATTTAACAAACTTCACACTGCCCTGTCCAAGCCCATTCAATTAGCCTGTCCAAGTCCCCTTCAAGTCTCCTTCAGCCTCCTCAGAACTTATGCTGTCTCTTAATTTTGTGTCATTTGTGAGTCTTAATAAGAAGAGGCTCTTGCCCCAAATAAAATGTAGCTTATTGCATAGTAATGATCAGGTACATTAGGAAGTTAGACACTGCTATTAAGGCTATTGGGAGATATTTGGATATAAGTCTTCCCCCTTACAAGATCCTAAGATAAACTGCCTTTCCCCAACCAACTCCTTAAAACATCAGAATATGGGGTAGAGCATAATGGAGCCTTCAACATTAACCTCTTCAAAATCATTACTGTATATAACATTTACAGGCTCCAAATGTCAAAACAAGGCAGTATTTACACTCATCTAAAACTAACATCAGGAATTTCCCTATTAGTGTGATGTGAAGGGGCAATGTTTAACTTGAGCAGTGATCAGTGTGAACAAGCAGTGTAGACCTGTGCCATCATTTGCACCGTTCACACAGGCAGCACAATTCCAAATCTTGACCTTGCTCTCACCTCCCTGTAGCTGGACAAAGTACTGCAGTTGGTATGAAAAGCTGAAAATGTGTTGCTGGAAAAGCGCAGCAGGTCAGGTAGCATCCAATGAGCAGGAGAATTGACGTTTCGGGCATGAGCCCTTCTTCAGGAATGCAAACCATGCAGTCAATCAACAAAGAATGAGCTTATCTGAACAAAGTTTCACATTAACCATGTGCTTTGAATATGGTTTTCAAAAAACATTAAAACAGGGGTCATTTTCCTTGACCTCATTGCAGTGAATGATAAAGTCTGGCACATTAACTGATTTTATCAGAATATCAAAACTCACTCCTCCCTGTGTGTATACTATTTCTAAACTGTTCCTACAGGACAGTAGGTTCAAGGTGCACATGGGTGACAACACCTATGCTTTAAGGGAACAGCCTACCCCAGAGCTTTAGCCCCAGAGAGTTAAAAACAGATCACTTACAGATCACAATAGGAATCACTGCTGCAGTGAGCAGAAACCACAACGCACAGCCAAAGTAGTGGGACCCTGGGCCATTATAAGCACGGGGAATGTTGCAAAGGAAAATTAAGGCAATGAAGGGACAATTTAACAAGTAAAGCAGACAAAATCTAACAGAAGAAAACAGAAGCTTCTTGAGCCCACAATAAGAGTGTGATATTGATAATTTATACTACGGTTCTGGTATTTAATCAAGCTTGAGTACAAGGCTTTATTTGGAATGTCTTGGAAAATGCCATGCATTATGTAGTAGCCTGTGAAAGGGAGAAGCCTATGTTTTGGCATGCTGATGGAAAACATTTATTTTGACTTCAGAAATGTGGGAAATCCCAGAAAGAGGTATGGATTTACAGAATTACCAATTAAAATAATTAAAAGGATTGCTATATTGCACTGTTTACTACTTTAACACATAGGAAATAAAACAACATTGCTACTTACAGAAGTAAAGGAAGGAAGATGCAGCAGCATTGAGATACTGGTGAATTGAAAAGCTTTAAAGTAAGAAGAATGAATACCTCCACACAAGCTGTGGCAGGAGAAAGTTTTCATTAAAGTACACAAAATTCCACCGTCATCTTATATACCCAGGTTGACAGAAAGCATGGATACTGTTTCAGTATTTAACAAGGATGACTATTTATAATAAAGAGATTCTACATATAGATAAAACAATTATGAATTGTTGACATATATTTCTACGTTAAAACTCCAACCCCCATACGCAGTTCCCCTCTACACATACATATAGATCTAAGAAAATGAATGTATGGATGAAGGGGAAACCTGGGAAGGCAGCTCATTGTCCTTGCCCATAGTGTTCACAGAGATGATCCATTAGGCTTGTCAGTACTGCTTCTCCTCAATCTTCCTTCTTCCTACTTTCACTTGCTTGAAGGAGATGTAGTGTGAAACAAAAATAGAAATTGCCCTAAAAGCTCAGCAGGTCTGGCCATATCTGTGGAGAGAAGTCAGAGTTAACTTGTCAGGTTCAGTGACCCTTCCTCAGAACTGATGGTTTTGGAAAGCATTGGGTTTTAATATATAAGATAGGATTAGGAGTGGATGTCTATCCAAGTTGGTTGGGGTCAGTCCTGAAGTCAGCTCAATGAGAGTCAGAGGAGGTTATGGTTGGAAAGTAGGTAAACTCAATTCTGGGAACTGCAAACAGCATGCTGGAATACAGAAGGGACAATAATTGTGAAAAGTGGGCAGCACAACATGTAAGAAAGGAAGATAATGCTGCATTGGGGGATAGGGGGTTACTGCAATTACAATCACCTTGTCTTCAGCAGAGGGACAGAGCAGCATGATGGATGGCAGTGGCTAGGACTGGTGCTGAGTGGGTAATGTTTGTAAATGAGATTGGAATTCAAAGTAGTTTAAAAGAATGTGTGGAAGCTGATGGACACTCCAGGGAGTGCAAGGAAGAAAGGAATCTATCGATTCATGGGGGGGGACCCTTAATATCTAGGCTGAGCCTGTGACTTGCTGTGTCAAGTGAGACCTGCATTGCCTTTCATACTCATGTGATTTGTAAATGCACATTGGAACTGGAAAGTGGCTGTGACCACCACACGCAGTGGATGGAATCAGTTTTTATTGATCCGTCTGAGCTCACAAACTCTATTTGTAAGTGATGTGTGGCCCTTTCAGGGGTAACTGGATTCAACAGGTACTTACACAGACTGAAGCCATCTGTAACCATAATCCCCTGAGTGCAAAAGCACATAGTGTCCAACAGTGTGGAATACAGATCCTGCCACAAGCAATCTTGACCGAGCCATTGCTCATTTCAGAGTGATTGGAGCTACCTCTGTGAAATAAAAGTAATCACAGGTGACCTTAAAAATCTCCCCGGTTGGTCACAATTCACAAAGATAATGATGAGGAGGTCCTGGTGTTGGACAGGGGTGGATAAAGTTAAAAGAAATTACACAACACCAAGCTATAAGACCAACTATAACCTGGTGTTGTGTGATTTTTAACTTCACAGAGATAATATATAATCTCTGAGGCTGTACAAGGGGATGGAGCTGATTTCCCCCCACCTCAAACTGTCAATATTTGTGAACACATTCTTCCATACAATCCCGCCTTTCTTGGCTGATGTGGGAGGAACAAGGTATCTGGAGTCAGACAGCACGTATGACCTCCTGCTGTATTTGTGCTGCATTCACAAAATAAGTTTTGCTATGTCAGAGTATCATGTTGAAGCATTTCACTCCTTGTCAGAGTGCTTAATCTCCCACTGTATGGAGAACTATGCTCAATCATCATTTGTGTAAGACGTAAATACTGACTGAACCCGATCTGTTTCTGATATTCCTCACAAAGGGCCATTGCACTTGTAACCAGTGGATCGAGCCACAGCAGAGGTACGGCTGCTGTTGCTGTGATGTAATGGAGGCATGGAAGGAAGGAGGAATGGACGAGTCAACACGCCCAGGACCAGCAACAGTCCTGAGGTGCACAGATCTCAGCCGAAGGTCTTCTCAGGATGTGCAGGAGAAACAAGAGATCCAGAGCGTATCTATGATGCCATTTCCCCCATATAATGAAGGAGCAGTATCATCACAGACTGAGCATGTCCTAAGATACTACCTTTGAACAATACCAACTGCAGGAGGAGGCCCACAGGCTTGAAGGGGTTGGTGGCTTTTCTGTTCCAGTGGCAATCAAGATGACAGCTGCAGCAACCTTTATGCAACTAACTCCTTTCCAGGAATCTCTCATTATTAATAAACCGGGGTTACCACTGACCAGAAACCTAACTGGACCAGCCATATTAATGCTGCAGCTACAATAGCAGTTGAGATGTTTTGAATTCTCTGCTGAATACACACTTCGTAATTCTTCAAAGCTTGTCCACTGGGCACAAGACAGGAGTGTGATGGAATCTTGTCCACTTCCCTGGATGAGTATAGCTACAACACTAAAACAACTCAATACAATCCAGGACAGAGCAAACAATTTGATTGGCATGTCATCCACCATCTTGAACATTTGCTCACCCCACCGCAGATGCATAGTGGCAACAATGCGTACCATCCACAAATTGGCATGCCTCCTTTCAAAGCACCTACCATGATCACTGCCACTTAAAGGAACTAGAGCAGAAGATGCAAGGGAACATCACTTACCTTTCAAGCTCCATGACTTAATACCACTATGACTTAATCATAGAGTCATAGAGACGTACAGAATGGAAACAGACCCTTCAGTCCAACCCGTCCATGCCGACCAGATATCCCAACCCAATCTAGTCTCACCTGCCAGCACCCGGCCCATATCCCTCTAAACCCTTCCTATCCATATACCCATCCAAATGCCTTTTAAATGTTGCAATTGTACTAGCCTCCACCACTTCCTCTGGCAGCTCATTCCATACACGTACCACCCTTTGAGTGACAAAGTTGCCTCTTAAGTCTCTTTTATATCTTTCCCCTCTCACTCTAAACCTATGCTCTCTAGTTCTGGACTACCCGACCCCAGGGAAAAGACTTTGCCTATTTATCATGCCTGTCATGATTTTGTAAACCTCTATAAGATCACCCCTCAACCTCCATCACTCCAGAGAAAACAGCCCAAGCCTATTCGGCCTCTCCCTATAGCTCAAATTCTCCAATCCTGGCAACATCCTTGTAAATCTTTTCTGAATCCTTTCAAGTTTCACAACATCTTTGGGCAGCACGGTGGCACAGTGGTTAGCACTGCTGCCTCACAGCACCAGAGACCCGGGTTCAATTCCCGCCTCAGGCGACTGACTGTGTGGAGTTTGCACGTTCTCCCCGTGTCCGCGTGGGTTTCCTCCGGGTACTCTGGTTTCCTCCCACAGTCCAAAGATGTGCAGGTCAGGTGAATTGGCCATGCTAAATTGCCCGTAGTGTTAGGTAAGGGGTAAATGTAGGGGTATGGGTGGGTTGCGCTTCGGTGGGTCGATGTGGATTTGTTGGGCTGAAGGGCCTGTTTCCACACTCTAATGTAATGTAATGTAATCTTTCCGATAGGAAGGAGACTAGAATTGCACACAATATTCCAACAGTGGCCGAACCAATGTCCTGTACAGCTGCAGCATGACCTCCCAACTCCTGTACTCAATACTCTGACCAATAAAAGAAAGCATACCAAATGCCTTCTTCACTATCCTATCTACCTGCGACTCCACTTTCAAGGAGCTATGAACCAAGGTCTCTTTGTTCAGCAACACTCCCTAGGATCTTACCATTGAGTGTATAAGTCCTGTTAAGATTTGCTTTCCAAAACGCAGCACCTCACATTTATCTGAATTAAACTCCATCTGCCACTTCTCAGCCCATTGGCCCATCTGGTCCAGATCCTGTTGTAATCTGAGGTAACTCTCTTCACTGGCCATTACACCTCCAATTTTGGTGTCATCTGCAAACTTACTAACTGTGCCTCTTATGCTCACATCCAAATCATTTATATAAATGACAAAAAGTAGTGGACCCAGCATCAATCCTTGTGGCACTCCACTGGTCACAGGCCTCCAGTCTGAAAAACAAACCTCTACCACCACCCTCTGTTTTCTACCTTTGAGCCAGTTCTGTATCCAAATGGCTAGTTCTTCCTATATTCCATGAGATCTAACCTTGCTCATCAGTCTCCCATGGGAAACCTTGTTAAAAGCCTTACTGAAGTCTATATAGATCACATCTACGACTCTGCCCTCATCAATCCTCTTTGTTACTTCTTCAAAAAACTCAATCAAGTTTGTGAGACATGATTTCCCATGCACAAAGCCATGTTGACTATCCCTAATCAGTCCTTGCCTTTCCAAATACATGTACATCCTGTCCCTCAGGATTCCCTCAAACAACTTGTCCATCATCGATATCATGTTCACTGGTCTATAATTCCCTGGCTCTTCCTTACCACCCTTCTTAAACAGTGGCACCACATTAGCCAACCTCCAGTCTGCCGGCACCTCACCTATGGCTATCAATGATACAAATATCTCAGCAAGAGGCCCAGTAATCATGTCTCTAGCTTCCCACAGAGTTCTAGGATACACCTGATCAGGTCCTGGGGATTTATCCACCTTTATGCATTTCAAGGTATCTAGCAGTTCCTCCTCTGTAATTTGGACATTTTGCAAGGTGCCACTATCTATTTCCCTACAGTCTATATCTTCCATATCCTTTTCCACAGTAAATACTGAGGCAAGATACTCATTTAGTATCTCCCCATTTTCTGCGGCTCCACACAAAGGCCGCCTAGCTGATCTTTGAGGGGCCCTATTCTCTCCCTAGTTACCCTTTTGTCCTTAATATATTTGTAAAAACCCTTTGGATTCTCTTTAATTCTATTTGCCAAAGCTATCTCATGAGCCCATTTTGCCCTCCTGATTTCCCTCTTATGTATACTCCTATTGCCTTTATACTCTTCTAAGGATTCACTCGATCTATCCTGTCTATACCTTACACTTGCTTCCTTCTTTTCTTAACCAAACCCTCAATTTCTTTAGTCATCCAGCATTCCCTATACCTACCAGCCTTTCCTTTCACTCTAAAAGGAATATAATTTCTATGGATTCTCGTTACCTCATTCTTGAAGGCTCCCCATTTTCCAGCCGTCCCTTTACCTGTGAACATCCGCCCCCAATCAGCTTTTGAAAGTTCTTGCCTAATACTGTCAAAATTAGTCTTTCTCCAATTTAGAACTTCAACTTTTAGATCAGGTCTATCCTTTTCCATGACTATTTTAAAACTAATAGAATTATGGTAATTGGCCCCAAAGTGTTCCCCCACTGACAGCTCAGTCACCTGCCATGCCTTATTTCCCAAGAGTAGGTCAAGTTTTGCACTTTCTCTAGTAGGTACATCCACATACTGAATCAGAATTTTTTCTTGTACACACTTAACAGATTCCTCGCCATCTAAACCCTTAAAACTATGGCAGTCCCAGTCTATGTTTGGAAAGTTAAAATCCCCTACCATAACCACCCTATTATTCTTACAGATAGCTGGGATCTCTTTACAAGTTTGTTTCTCAATTTCCCTCTGACTATTAGGGGGTCTATAATACAATCCCAATAAGGTGATCATCCCTTTCTTATTTCTCAGTTCCACCCAAATAACTTTTCTGGATGTATTTCTGGGAATATCCTCCCTCCGCACAGCTGTAATGCTATCCCTTATCAAAAATGCCACTCCCCCTCCTCTCTTGCCTCCCTTTCTATCCTTCCTGTAGCATTTGTATCCTGGAACATTAAGCTGCCAGTCCTGCCCATCCCTGAGCCACGTTTCTGTAATTGCTATGATATCCCAGTCCCATGTTCCTAATCATGCCCTGAGTTCATCTGCCTTCCCGGTTAGGCCTCTTGCATCAAAATAAATGCAGTTTATTAGTCCTACCTTGTCCCTGCCTACCCTGACTGTTTGACTCTTCTGTTCTCAACTGTATCAGTCTCAGATTGATCTCTTTCCTCACTATCTCTCTGGATTCCACCCTCCCCACCTTACTAGTTTAAATCCGCCCGAGCAGCTCTAGCAAATCTCCCTGCCAGTATATTAGTCCCCTTCCCATTTAGGTGCAATCCGTCCTTCTTGTACAGGTCACTTCTACCCCAAATAATACAAAAATGTGAATCCTTCTCCCATACACCAGCTCCTCAGCCATGCATTCATCTGCTCTATCCTCCTATTCCTGCCCTCACTAGCTCGTAGCACTGGGAGTATTCCAAAATTACTACTCGAGGACCTCCTTTTAAAATTCCTGCCTAACTCTCTGTAATCTCCCTTCAGAATCTCAATATTTTCCCTTCCTATGTCGTTGGTTCCAATGTGGATAATGACCTCTTGCTGGCCCCTCTCCCCATTGAGAACATTCTGCGCCCTCTCTGAGAATTCCTCTATCCTGGCACCAGGGAAACAACACACCATTCTGATTTTTCGCTGCTGGCCACAGAAACGTCAGTCTGTACCTCGGACTAGAGAATCCTCTGGCACAATTGATCTCTTGGAACCTAAAATACCTCAAAAAAGGAGCAGTTGTTACAACCAGAAATTTTTCCCATCCTCCATCTTGGATTACCCAGAATCCTCCATACTTGGAACTATATTGCACCTTCTTCAAAATCCTGAAACTCCCTTCCTTCGAACACAGTATGCATACCTGCAACACATGGTCTGCACCAACTAAAGGAGAAAACAGATTAATGTCTCTGGAAAGGCAATGAGGGATTGGCAACAAATTCCTGCCTTGCCAGCCATGTTCCTTTCCCATGATCTGAAATAAAGGACTGTGATGAGTTTATTACCAGACAGAGGACTTCCTGAGATATCTTTTGAAATTCAAAGTGATATTGAAAGGATCCTGGAAGGTCTGGAATACAATAACTGAATTTTCTGCATATGGCATCACATTTGCAAAGGTTAACTCTCGCTAATGCTGTTAAAGGGTTGAAAATTTTTAAAATGAAGGACATCAATTGCAGGGAATCACCCTTTTAAATTAAAACTAATTGGGGTGGTATCATGTTCCAGCTATGTGTGCTACAATAGGATAGATTTGTAGAAAACAATATTCATCTGTGGAGAGATCAACAAAGCTCTCTATAAAAAGGTCAGTTTCTGGTTTGGCAGTAAAAAAGAAGTTCAATTTTAGAAACCCTTGACAAAGTGATACATTAGATTAGATAGATTACATACAGTGTGGAAACAGGCCCTTCAGCCCAACAAGTCCACACTGACCCGCCAAAGCGCAACCCACCCATTCCCCTACATTTACCCCTTACCTAACACTACAGGCAATTTAGCATGGCCAATTCACCTAACCTGCACATCTTTGGACTGGGGGAGGAAACCGGAGCACCCAGAGGAAACCCCGCAGACACGGGGAGAATGTGCAAACTCCAAACAGTCAGTCGCCTGAGGATGGAATTGAACCCGGGTCTCTGGCGCTGTGCTAACCACTGTGCCACCGTGCCACCCATACATGAATGATCTGAATGGGATTAAATCCCAAAAACAGTATGGATAGCTCAGAAATGGACCTGGGAGTTTATATCAAAGCACCAGTCCACAAACTGTGTGCTGTTGGTTAGTCACTTGAAAAGGAACACTTGCACTGTAGTGAGCTGAGTAAGCATGGGTTCATTGGCTTGCTTCTTGTCAGTGTTAATCCCATCCAGGAAGCTTGGATGGAATATGGCTGCTGGTGATCATGATTGTGGTGGGGTAAGCAAATGTTGAAGGTAGTGGATGATACGCCAATCAAATTGTTTGCTCTGTGCTGGATTGTATTGAATTGTTTAAATGTTGTAGCCATACTCATCCTGAATTAAATGAGTGGACAAGTGAGATCTCCTATGTATCAGAGGTTGAACCAGAGAACAGAAACTACTGGAGGAACTCAGCAAGTCTGGCAGCATCAGTGAAGAGAAAACAGTTAACATTTCAAATCCAGTGACCCTTCATCAGAACTGGACCCAAAACATTAAATTTATTTTCTGTCCACAGATGCTGCCAGGTCTGCTGAGTTTCTCCAGCGATTTCTGCTTTTGTTTATTTCAGATCTTCAACATCCACAATTCTTTGTTTTATTTTAGTTTGAGTTGAAAAACTTTGATTTAAATTGCACATGATGCCACTTGTATGAGGAGAAATCTCACATGCTTTCTTTAATGTTGATTTTGGGTTTGACTGTTTCAGCAAATGTTTCACAAGGTGAAATCTAGTCTCTCATTTCCATTCATTGGGATGGCACGGTAGCTCAGTGGTTAGCACTGCTGCCTCACTGTGCTAGAGATCTGGGTTTGATTCCAGCCTTGGGCGACTGTCTGTATGAAGTTGACACATTCTTGCTGTGTCTGCATGATATCTGAAGTGAGGAAATGAAATGAAAAACAAAGAAAAACATCAAGTGCTTCATAATTCCATGCATTGCTAACAATAAGAGCAGACTACAGAATGTTATTTATGATTCTGAAAATACAAACTGGTAAAAAAAAATCATGTAGTATTCTTGCTGTGTCTGTGCCTGTGGGTGCTCTGGTTTCCTCCCACAGTCCAATGATGTGCAGGTCAGGTGGATTGGCCATGCTAAATTGCCCCACCATGTCCACAGGCTAGTTTGATTAGCCTTGGGAAATGTAGAGTTACAGGGATGGAATGCTACTTGGAGGGTCGGTGTGGATTCAACGGGCTGAATGGCATGCTTCTGTACTGTAGGGATTCTATCACGATTTGGGGAATCCGTTTTGTGCAGGTTATGGGTCTCTCCAGGGATTCTGACAGTATTATAATTTTTACTTTAATTACTGCTGAAAGGTACATCTGGCTGATTTCTCCATTTTCATTCTTTTCTTCCCTGAAAGCAAAAGAGCTATTCTCTCTGCTGTCAAATTAGTAATTTTCAAACCGTGTAAGTGCTGTTATGTGTGCTAGCTTTCATACATAAATGAATAAATTGCCTTCAACCAACATGAGTGCTCAGTTTATGATTCTTTAAAGGGGTAATTTGCAAATCCCAGTTAAAAGTTGAAAAAGATGGTTTCAGGCATTGTGACTGGAGGGAAGACGATAGACTTTGGAACTGGCATGGAGATGCTGGATTTAGGATTGAAGAAAGGAGTACTGGCTTTGAATCTGAGGCAGATTAAGATGGAATAATTTATAAATCAGCATGTTTTCTATTAGAGGTGAAGGGAGTCACAGGTAGATAGGATAGTGAAGAAGGTGTTTCGTATGCTTTCCTTTATTGGTCAGAGTATTGAGTACAGGAGTTGGGAGGTCATGTTGCGGCTGTACAGGACATTGGTTAGGCCACTGTTGGAATATTGCATGCAATTCTGGTCTCCTTCCTATCGGAAAGATGTTGTGAAACTTGAAAGGGTTCAGAAAAGGTTTACAAGGATGTTGTCAGGGTTGGAGGATCTGAGCTACAGGGAGAGGCTGAACAGGCTGGGGCTGTTTTCCCTGGAGCGCCGGAAGCTGAGGGGTGACCTTATAGAGGTTTACAAAATTAAGAGGGGCATGGATAGGATAAATAGACAGTCTTTTCCCTGGGGTCAGGGAGTCCAGAACTAGAGGGCATAGGTTTAGGGTGAGAGGGGAAAGATATAAAAGAGATCAAAAGGGCAACTTTTTCACGCAGAGGGTGGTACGTGTATGGAATGAGCTGCTAGAGGATGTGGTGGAGGCTGGTACAATTTCAACATTTAAAAGGCATTTGGATGGGTATATGAATAGGAAGGGTTTGGAGGAATACGGGCCGGGTACTAGCAGGTGGGACTAGTTTGGGTTGGGATATCTGGTCAGAATGGACGGGTTGGACCGAAGGGTCTGTTTCCAAGCTGTACATCGCTATGACTATGACTATGACTAATTCTTATGTTTTAAACAATTTATTTATTTATAAAAAGGAATGTTGAATGAAACACTGGATCCCCTCTGTAGTTCTATTTTCCTATATCTAGCTAATGATTAGAATACTTTGCCACTCGATACTACCTGATTTTTTTTTTACCAGTTTGTATTTTCAGAATCATAAATAACATTCTGCAGTCTGCTCTTATTGTTAGCAATGCATGGAATTATGAAGCACTTGATGTTTCTCTTTGTTTTTCATTTCATTTCCTCACTTCAGATATCAGCTGTACTTTTTATTTTAATCAATTAGTCATAACCTTTATTTTTGAAACCATTCTGCAATCACTTTGTAAACTGATGCTGTTGCCTGGCAGCCTAATCACACAATTATCGGAGGTCAGAAACCTTTCAGTGTAGCTTTATAAGGAGGCAAATACACTTTGGTCACCGTCATCCCATTATTTAAGCTCTTGTGTCATGAATAGACTTGCTCTAAATCTGACCCTTAGTTTGAACCTGACAACCTGTACACGTGTGTCAGCAATTGTGCATGTGGGTGATAACAACTCTGATATTATATACTTCGTTTTGATTTGCATGCCATACATGCAGAATGTTTCTACCAGTGTATATGCAATACAGCAGACTATTATGCTCTATTGGTATTGTTCACATACTGTTAAAGATGGTCAGCAACTTGGCATTCTTCCATCTATGACACACATGCACAATCCATTTCAGATGGGTCTCTTCACACAGCACACATTTGCTGATGGCTGAAAAAGTGCAATCATTCAGAGATAGGTTCTATCACAAAACTTCTGCTGCACATTTCCAAATGTCCTAGCTTGTTATTATTTTCCACGCCTGGTGCCAATCCTCTGTAACCGCTGCTCCATGGTCAGTCCGTAGGAGGTGTTGTCATTTGCCTTGGTTCTCAGCTAGTATTTTCCAAGTGCAATAAATTATGTTTAGGATTCACGCCACACTTGCAAGCATACCCTCTAGCAAATGTGCTGAGCCAAAGAAGTTGCATCTGTTTGTTGATTGCTAACAAACGTGGGCACTCTGCCCCTGAGAGAAGTGCTGCATTGGTGATTTTGCCCTGCCAGGATATATCTATCATAAACATTTTTAGTTTTTGCTGTCTGCAGTGTATCTTCTTTTCATTGGGTAGGAGTAAACAACTAAATTTCCGCAAGAATTAATAGTTCAAGCAGAGGGATTATTCAAGATCCTTTGGTTGTAAATTTCCAATTAGCCCAAGATGAGTGTGTTAGCTGTGGTTCAATTAATAGCACTTGTGGCTCTGTATTCAAGTTTCAGTCCAGGACTTGAGCAGAAATCTCTCCACCCTGCAGGCACCCTGCCTCTATTCCTGAATAAGGGCTTTTGCCCAAAACGTCGATTTTCCTGCTCCTTGGATGTTGCCTGAACTGCTGTGCTTTTCCAGCACTACTCTAATCCAGAAATCTCAATGCTGACTATGCAATGTAGCACTGAGGAAATGTCACACAGTTGGAATGTGGTGGCATTTAAATGAAACGTAAAGCTTATGCTCTGATATTCTTTTACAGTGCATAGGGGTGGGTGGGGGGTTGAGTGTAAAAGATTCATTCTTGTAAAGAAGGCCAGGGAGTTATCCATGATGTCCTATCTAATATATATTTCTCAATTTCTATGGCTATTAGTGCCTTGCTGTTTGTGACAGTTGCTATGTTGAAATTGCCTGCTGCATTTCCTACTTTACAACAAATACTGTACTTCATTGACTGTAATTAACTCTGGAGAGCATCCTAGCCAGTGCTCTTTAGTCCCTAAAATAAATCTGCTATATTTGTTGTTAGTTCCGAAGAAGGGTCAGTGAACCCGAAACCTTGGCTCTAATTTCTTTCCACAGATGTTGCAAGACTTGCTGGGTTTTAACAGCAACTTCTGTTTTTGTTTCTGTTATATTCACTCTTAGTCTTCACTAACCCCCAAGATGCTACACTACTCATCAGTCTATTTACTAATTGTACATTTAAAAATTCCAGTATACATTCCGCTTGCTGCAAAAGAGCTAAATTAACCCAATTAGCCTAATTTAATATTTTACACAAGGTTTTAGTAAATTTTGGAAGCTTTCTTTGATATATATATGTTAAGGAAATTGAGATAAAAGAGAACAGCAAGTGGAGTATCATTTCAGAAACTGAAGTTCTGGTCACTGGGCAACTTCCAACCAACCAATGATTGCAGATATACAAAGCTCAGCATGTCTATGTGCTGGCAACCCATCAAAAGCCATGTCTTCAACTCCCCGGGTGGTTCTTTCACCAAGCTGGGCATTAACTGCAAGTATATGGTGTTGACACTGACTCCTCACCTCCTCATAACAGAAATAATCAACAGAGCAAATAGAAGTGAATGCATAAAATAACAGCAACATCGGTAACATGGCACTACTCTTGCCCTTTCTCTCATTGCCTACTCTGGGTATTAACATATTCTGCCTATGAAAATCATACCTAAGCCTTTATATCACAATCCGGGTAAAGATTCCTCCTCAACAAATTGGCTGTCATAGACATGTATTTGGAAAGGCAAGGACAGATTAGGGACAGTCAACATGGTTTTGTGCATGGAAAACCATGTCTCACAAACTTGATTGAGTTTTTTGAGCAAGTGACAAAGAGGATTGATAAGGGCAGAGTGGTAGATGTGATCTATATGGACTTCAGTAAGGCGTTCGACAAGGTTCTCCTTGGGAGACTAATTAGCAAGGTTAGATCTCACGGAAGGAGAAAGTGAGGTCTGCAGATGCTGGAGATCAGAGCTGGAAATGTGTTGCTGGAAAAGCGCAGCAGGTCAGGCAGCATCCAGGGAACAGGAGAATCGACGTTTCGGGCTGAAGAAGGGCTTATGCCCGAAACGTCGATTCTCCTGTTCCCTGGATGCTGCCTGACCTGCTGCGCTTTTCCAGCAACACATTTCTAGATCTCACGGAATACAGGCAGAACTAGCCATTTGGATACAGGACTGGCTCAAAGGTAGAAGACAGAGGGTGGTGGTGGAGGGTTGCTTTTCAGAATGGAGGCCTGTGACCAGTGGAGTGCCACAAGGATCGGTGCTGGGCCCTCTACTTTTTGTCATTTACATAAATGATTTGGATGCGAGCATAAGAGAGTTAGTAAGTCTGCAGATGATACCAAAATTGGAGGTGTAATGGCCAGTGAAGAGGGTTACCTCAGATTACAGCAGGATCTTGACCAGATGGGCCAATGGGCTGAGAGGGGGCAGATGGAGTTTAATTCAGATAAATGTGAGGTGCTGCATTTTGGGAAAGCAAATCTTAGCAGGACTTATACACTTAATGGTAAGGTCCTAGGGAGTGTTGCTGAACAAAGAGACTTTGGAGCACAGGTTCATAACTTCTTGAAAGTAGAGTCGCAAGTAGATAGAATAGTGAAGAAGGTGTTTGGTATGCTTTCCTTTATTGGTCAGAGTATTGAGTACAGGTGTTGGGAGGTCATGTTGCGGTTGCACAGGACATTGGTTAGGCTATTGTTGGAATATTGCATGCATTTCTCATCTCGTTCCTATCGGAAAGATGTGGTGAAACTTGAAAGGGTTCAGAAAAGATTTACAAGGATGTTGCCAGGGTTGGAGGATTTGAGCTATAGGGAGAAGATGAACAGGCTGGGGCTGTTTTACCTGTAGAGTCAGAGGCTGAGGGATGACCTTATAGAGGTTTACAAAATTATGATGGGCATGGATAGGGTAAATAGGCAAAGTCTTTTCCCTAGAGTTGGGGAATCCAGAACTAGAGGGCATAGGTTTAGGGTGAGAGGAGAAAGATATAAAAGAGACCTACGGGACAACTTTTTCACACAGAGGGTAGTACGTGTATGGAATGAGCTGCCAGAGGAAGTGGTGGAGACTGGTACAATTTCAACATATAAGAGGCATTTGGATGGGTATATGAATAGCGCTGAAAATGTGTTGCTGGAAAAGCGCAGCAGGTCAGGCAGCATCCAGGGAACAGGAGAATCGACGTTTCGGGCATAAGCCTTTCTTCAGGAATCCTGGGTATATGAATAGGAAGGGTTTGGAGTGATATGGGCCGGGTACTGGCAGGTGGGACTAGATTGGGTTGGAATATTTGGTCGGCATGGACGGGTTGGACTGAAGGGTCTGTTTCCATGCTGTACATCTCTATGACTCTGTGACTCTATGACTTCATTCTTTACCATAGAAAATACTTTGAACATCTCATTAATACTAAAGAATATGGAGGTCGAATTAAGCACCATCACCATCACTATAGAAACAGTATTAAACAAACTAAGAGTTAGAGGCAGTATCAATTGAAAATTTTTCAAAAACAGTAGAGTTTTGGAGATGTACCAGAGGATTGGAAAACTGTTAATTGATACTCCTATTCAAAAAAATGACAGAGGCACTTAGATTTCCAGAAGGTGTTGGACAAGGTACCTCATAAACAGTTAAGTAATAAGATAAAAGCTCACAGTGTTAGAGCTAGTATATTGGAATGCTTAGAGAATTGGTTCATGGGCAGGAAACTGCCCATGGATTGTTTTTCAGATTGGCGACTTATGACCAGTGGGGATCAGTGATGGGACAGCAACTGCTTACGATATATGTTAATGACTTGGAGGAAGGATGTGAATCTACTGTAGCCAAATTTGCAGATAACACAAAAATAAGTGGAACGGTGGCACGGTGGCACAGTGGTTAGCACTGCTGCCTCACAGCGCCAGAGACCCGGGTTCAATTCCCGCTTCAGGCAACTGTCTGTGTGGAGTTTGCACGTTCTCCCCGTGTCTGCGTGGGTTTCCTCCGGGTACTCCGGTTTCCTCCCACAGTTCAAAAATGTGCAGGTTAGGTGAATTGGCCATGCTAAATTGCCGAGATGTTAGGTGAAGGGGTAAATGTAGGGGAATGGGTCTAGGTGGGTTGCTCTTCGGAGGGTTGGTGTGGACTTGTTGGGCCGAAGGGCCTGTTTCCACACTGTAAGTAATCTCATCTAAAAAAAAGTAATCTATTCTAATCAAAACGGATTGTGAGAGAGATGCAAACTGTTTACAGAGAGGTATTGATATCACATTGATAGATTAAGTAATTGGCAAGAAGTTAGCAAGTAGAGTATAATATGAGAAAATGTGAAGCTGTTCATTTTGGAAGAAAGAGCAAAAGAACAAAGTATTACTTAAGTGGAGAAAAATTGCAGAAAGCTGCAACACAAAGGGACTTAGAGTACTTGTACATGAAACATAGAAAACTATCACACAGGTCCGGGAGGCAATCGGTAAAGTTGATGTAATGTTGGCCCTTATTTCAGGGGGTAAGAGTAGGTAAGTCTTACTGCAACTGTACAGATCCTGGTATAACCATATCTGGATTACTGTGGGTAGTTTTTGATGCCTTAAGGAAAGATATTATTTCAATGGAGACAATTCAGAGAAGATTCACTCCCTGATGTGGAGGGATTATCTTATAAGCAAAGGTAAACAGCTTGGGACTCTACTCACTGGACTTTTGACAAATTAGAAGTGATCTCATTGAAACATGTTAAAGGCACTTAACAGGGTAAATGCTGAGAAGACATTTCCCTTCATGGAAGAGTCGAGGAACAAAAGGCGTAGTCTCAGAATAAAGGGACACCAATTTAAGACTGAGTTGAGGAGGAATTCCAGTCTTTGGAATCCTTGCCACAGGGAGCTGTGGGGCCAAAATCATTGTATAGATTTAAGTATGAGACAGATAGATCAATAGGGGAAATCAAGAGTTATAGGGAAAAATCAGGAGATTGGGTATTCAGAATGTCGAATAAGCCAACTGAGCAAGCTCAGTGCACCCAAATGGCCTACTCCTGTCCCTACTTCTTATGATTTTATGGACATATCTAGCCGTGTGCTATGACTATTCAGTTTATGCTCTGAAATTGTGACTTTTGACAGATGCTAGAGGAATAGCAATAAGGCACATCATGTGCCTTGTTCCATCAATAAGCCAAATACTTTGTGGGCATGCTCTGAAGAAACAGGAAATAGAAGCTTGCTGAAGACATAAGTCATCTGGAATAATAGAGTCTCTTACTGTCTTATTTCCTTTAGTGCCAGAGAAAACTCTGAGGCTGTCAACACTGAACAAGACTCCTGTGGTTACAATCATCTTTGTGTTTCTTGTAGCATCCCATAGAGATAATAGAAGGCTTGTTGAGAGAAGCTTTATGAAGAAACACATGAGATTTGTTGTTTAGAATCTGAGGGGAATTCTCATGATTCAATTTGGTTGTAGTTCTATTAAACCCATGTGTTAATATAATGTGACAATCATATGAACAGTGACTGCTCACAGTACATTGTGTACTGCATGCTGTGATATCAGTTTATTGGGGATTCTCAATCTTTCTTGGATTTACTGTCATTCAATGTTTAAAGTTCTACTAGTTATGGTCAAAATAACCCACAATAAAATTTAGTTTAAAATTGTCACTTCTTGATTAATAATTTATATCATTGGATTTATGTTGGGCTTAATATGGTTTGCAGTTAATGTGATGCATTGGATTAAACAAACCTCAAATAAAACCATGTTGTTAGCTTGTACATCACCATTTCATTTTTTGTGGTTGGAGTGGAAATGAAACTGTTAGTCTTCACTGTAATCACTCTAGTAAATGTGCCTATGACTTCTGGAACCAGAATGTCCATACTATAGTTAAATACAGAAATCCTGAAGTTTCTGTCAGTGATTTTACTCTTCTCTGGATGATGTGCTTTTGTGATTAACCCAAATGTTGAGCCTCACTGATTAAAAATCCTTAAAAAAGTTATATCTTGTTGAACGATGTCAAACTTGACTTTTAACAGTGTAATAAGTTCATAATTACTGTAAACAACTTCAGTGACCATGAAGACATAACTTCATAATAGTTAGAACATAGACATAGAACAATACAGCACAGAACAGGCCCTTCGGCCCACGATGTTGTGTCGAACATTTGTCCTAGCTTAAGCACCCATCCATGTACCTATCCAATTGCTGCTTAAAGGTCACCAAAGTTTCTGACTCTACCACTCCCACAGGCAGCGCATTCCATGCCCCCACCACTCTCTGGGTAAAGAACCCACCCCTGACATCTCCCCTATACCTTCCACCCTTCACCTTAAATTTATGTCCCCTTGTAACACTCTGTTGTACCCGGGGAAAAAGTTTCTGACTGTCTACTCTATCTATTCCTCTGATCATCTTATAAACCTCTGTCAAGTCACCCCTCATCCTTCTCCGTTCCAATGAGAAAAGGCCTAGCACTCTCAACCTATCCTCGTATGACCTATTCTCCATTCCAGGCAACATCCTGGTAAATCTTCTCTGCACCCTCTCCAAAGCTTCCACATCTTTCCTAAAGTGAGGCGACCAGAACTGCACACAGTACTCCAAATGTGGCCTAACCAAAGTCCTGTACAGTTGCAACATCACTTCACGACTCTTGAATTCAATCCCTCTGCTAATGAACGCTAATACACCATAGGCCTTCTTACAAGCTCTATCTACCTGAGTGGCAACTTTCAAAGACCTATGAACATAGACCCCAAGATCCCTCTGTTCCTCCACCTCACTAAGAACCCTACCGTTAACCCTGTATTCCGCATTCTTATTTGTCTTTCCAAAATGGACAACCTCACACTTGGCAGGGTTGAACTCCATCTGCCACTCCTCAGCCCAGCTCTGCATCATATCCAAGTCCCTTTGCAGCCGACAAGAGCCCTCCTCACTATCCACAACTCCACCAATCTTCGTATCATCTGCAAATTTACTGACCCACCCTTCGACTCCCTCTTCCAAGTCATTAATAAACATTACGAACAGCAGAGGACCCAGAACTGATCCCTGCGGAACTCCACTTGCAACTGGGCTCCAGGCTGAATATTTACCATCTACCACCACTCTCTGACTTCGACCGGTTAGCCAGTTTTCTATCCAATTGGCCAAATTTCCCTCTATCCCATGCTTCCTGACTTTCCGCATAAGCCTACCATTTGATCAAATGCCTTACTAAAATCCATGTATACTACATCCACTGCTCTATTCTCATCCACATGCTTGGTCACCTTCTCAAAGAATTCAATCAGACTTGTAAGGCAAGACCTACCCTTCACAAATCCGTGCTGGCTGTCCCTAATCAAGCAGTGTCTTTCCAGATACTCATAAATCCTATCCCTCAGTACCCTTTCCAATACTTTACCTTCCACCGAAGTAAGACTAACTGGCCTGTAATTCCCGGGGTTATCCCTATTCCCTTTTTTGAACAGGGGCACAACATTCGCCACTCTCCAGTCAGATTTCTCCTTTATGGAAGTCTGGTGAGAATAGAATTAAGTGTAGCCTCGTGACCTCATTTCTCATTGAGTTCTTCAAGACAGGAGAAAAGGAAGCAGGAGAAGGAGGAGAAAAAAGATAAATAAGGGTATCACCAAATAATAAATGTCTGCACCACCTTGAATTTTTTTTAATTGTCAAACTTCATGAAATTTGTTTTCCTATTGCTATTGAATTATATACAACTTAAGCCATTTGTCCCATTAAATTAGTATAACAATAAAAATTGAAGATAGTTCTAGAGATTAGGGAGTTGAGACTATTATCAGGACAAAGGTGACAGACCCAGTTTTAGTTTTGTAATCCATGATATTCATTCCTTATGTTGCCTTACCACAATTTGCACAGATGCTACTTCCATATTTACTTCCTTTCTTTCCATAGCTCTAAAATTATTAGTAATTTATCTTTCCTTGACTGTTTATGGCATTATACTCATGAAGCTATTAATAATGCCTGAGACATGGAGCTAGAATTTGCCTTCAGAATAATATGGAAGCTAACACATTTGCCTCATTATTATTTGTACAAATAATAACTTGTTATTTTATAGCACCTTGAACTTGATGAAACAAGCCAAAATATTTTACAATCATTATCAAACAAATTACAAAATCACAAAGAAATATTAAAGTAGATGACCATAAAGAGTAAGTTTTCACATTTCAAAATCTATCTTTATGGAGGAGAGAGAGGTTCAGAGATAGTCATGTTTGGTGATATATAACAGAGCTTATTACTTAGGCGACAAAGGAATGACTCCCAATGTTAGGGTATTTAAAGCTGGGAATTCACAAGTTGCCAGAATAATTGGAGCATATGGATGTTAGGGAGTTGTAAGGCTAGAGGGAATTACAATGATGGGGATTACACAGCAACTTCAAGTGAGGAGAGTTGTGTGCTTAATTTGAAAGTGTGGATATTGCTGTCTGAGATGCACCCCTTTGCATGAACTATAAGAAGACAGATCTTTCTGTCATCCTCATGCATTGAACAGTGTGAAATTGCTGTACTTGCATAGTAGACACAAATTAAGCTTGACACAGAAAATGAAGGTTTCTCTATTTCAGTCCAAATAGAGTTTTCGTTAATGTGATTAATCTTAATTATGGCAGAAAACCTCCCTGTAAATTAATAATTATAAACATGGAGTTTCAACTCTTCAAATATTTTTTTCTGGATGAAAAATAAAGAACATTTCAAAGAAAACCTTTTCTAACCATCTTGTTTCTTTTTCTCTCCCTCTTAATTCCATCTTTCTTCTCTTTGATGCCTGGGCCTGATTTGGCTTTGAATTCCCTATTCTGGCATGCCTATCCATTCAGAAAATTCACCCTGATTGTCCAGATCTCAGATGGTAATCATGCTCATAATCACTGAGACTAATTTTCTGTTCCAGATTTTTGTAATTGGACTTCAAATTACTATTGTAGGATTTAAACCTACATCTTTAGATGCTTAGCCTGGGACTCCAGATTGCTAGTCCAGTGACATTATCACTATAGTACTGTCTAACCTCAAATTATTTGTTGGCTACAATAAATTTTGAACCTGAGAAAAGAATCATGGATGCACCGTAGGCAAGCCTTATCCATTTTCAATTAATATCTTTACATGTTCACTCTCAACAGAGATACTGAAAATGAAAATGGATAGCCAGCCAATATTTCTTGCCCTGACGCTGCTGCTAACTGCAACATTATTGACTCCTGTTCGTAAAGAACCCTGAAACAGCACATCTAAGGACTTACTGCATGAGACCCAAGGCTTCTCAAAGCCCCATGATTCTCATGCATTGAAGGCGGGCTTGATAAAATATTCTGGTGTACTTTTACTTCCAAAGGCATTTTACACGTATGTGAGGAATAAGAGAATGATCAAAGAAAGAGTAGGGCCGGTCAGGGATAGCATAAGAAACTTGTGTATAGAGTCGGAGCTGGTAGGGGAAGCGCTAAATGAGTTTTTTGCTTCTGTCTTTACTAAAGAAAAGGACCTTGTTGTGAATGAAACCATTGAGGATCAGGTAAGCAGCTGGAACGGATGGAGATTGAGGAAGCTGATGTGCTGAAAATTTTGACAAACATTAAGATTGACAAGTCGCCAGGGCCAGACCAGATTTGTCCTCGGCTGCTTTGGGAAGCGAGAAATGTGATTCCTTCGCCGCTTGCGAAGATCTTTGCATCCTCGCTCTCCACTGGGACTCCACCAGGAGTCGTACCTGAGGACTAGAGGGAGGCAAATGTAATTAGTCTCTTCAAGAAAGGAAATAAGGAAATCCCCGGCAATTACAGACCAGTCAGTCTCACATCTGTCATTTGCAAGGTGTTAGAAAGGATTCTGAGGGATAGGGTTTATGACCATCTGGAAGAGCATGGCTTGATTAAATGCAGTCAGCACGGCTTTGTGAGGGGCAGGTCATGCCTCACAAATCTTATTGAGTTCTTTGAGGATGTTACTAGACATGTTGATGAGGGTCGAGCAATGGATGTGGTGTATATGGACTTCAGCAAGGCATTTGATAAGGTTCCCCATGGTAGGCTCGTTCAGAAGGTCAGGAGGAATGGAATACAGGGAAATTTAGCTGTCTGGATACAGAATTGGCTGGTCGACAGAAGACAGCGAGTGGTAGTGGAAGGAAAGTATTCTGCCTGGAGGTGAGTGGTGTTCCACAGGGCTCTGTTCTTGGGCCTCTACTCTTTGTAATTTTTATTAATGACATGGATGAGAAGATTGAAGGATGGGTTAGCAAGTTTGCTGATGACACAAAGATTGGAGGTGTCATTGACAGTATAGAGGACTGTTGTAGGCTGCAGCGGGACATTGACAGGATGCAGAGATGGGCTGAGAGGTGGCAGGTGGAGTTCAATCTGGATAAATGCGAAGTGATGCATTTCGGAAGGTCGAACTTGAAAGTTGAGTACAGGATTAAAGACAGGATTCTTGGCGATGTGGAGAAACAGCGGGGTCTTGGTGTGTAGGTACATAGATCCCTTAAAATTGCCACCCAAGTGGACAGGGTTGTTAAGAAAGCATATGGTGTTTTGGCTTTCATTAACTGGGGGATTGAGTTTAAGAGCCGTGAGAGCTTGTTGCAGCTCTATAAAACTTTGGTTAGACCACACTTGGAATACTGTGTCCAGTTCTGTTCGCCCTATTATAGGAAAGATGTGGATGCTATGGAGTGGGTTCAGAGGAGGTTTACCAGAATGCTGCCTGGAATGGAGGGCTTATCTTACGAAGAGAGGTTGACTGAGCTCGGACTTTTCTTATTGGAAAAAAAGAGGGAAGAGAGAGGATCTAATTTGAGGTGTATAAGATAATGAGAGGCATAGATAGAGTTAATATCCAGAGACTTTTTCCCAGGGCAGAAATGGCTAACACGAGGGGTCATAGTTTTAAGCTGTTTGGCGGTAAGTATAGAGGGGATGTCAGAAGTGGGTTCTTTACGCAGAGAGTTGTGAGAGCATGGAATGCATTGCCAGCAGCAGTTTTGGAAACGAGGTCATTGGGGATATTTAAGAGACTGCTGGACAAGCATATAGTCACAGAAATTTGAGGGTTCATATGTTAGGTTTACCTTGCATGAGGATCAATGGTTGGCACAACATCATGGGCTGAAGGGCCTGTTCTGTGCTGTACTGTTCTATGTTCTATGTTCTATAATAGTTTTAATGAGACTCCCCATAAATGTAGGGGCCCACAGATATGGGATATACCTTCCATTGAGTCTGACCTCTTCCATCAAAATCTAATGTTATACATTTATTAAATTACCAAATAAAAATTACATCATGTTCCTTTGTTTTCATATTCTAATTTTGCACAAGCCAATTACCTGTATCCTCTCGATTGTGTAAGCAGTTCCCCTTCATACATCTAACTTTATTTTTGGTAATTGATAATTCACTTCTTCGATGTGGAGCTGACTTACATTTTCATAGCAGATAAATGGTAATTAATTAAGCAGTCAACTTTGTGTTAATTACTTTCATAATTTGATGTTCTGATGTAGAAAATTTATAATTTCTCTTTGATGCAGTACTTTGACTGAAGATGTGATCTTTTGAATGGATAATGTAGTTTGTACAAGTTAATAACGTTTTTCACTATAAGAATACTTCATTTCCAGACCTTATTTTCTGAATTTCTAAAGCCAACTTTTTGATATATTGCTGTGTCAAATTAAAATCAGTAAAATAATTGGAGATGGCTAAAGCATGCTATAAATCTTTCTAGCTGACTAAATGGTTGTGAAATTTGATTTTGCTTAAAAAGTGCATCATGTATTAAAATGCTTTATTTGTTTCTACATAATTTATGTGGCCAATGGTAGGGCAATGCACAATTGTCATCATCTGAGCCAAGAAAGCATATGCTTCTAAAGAATAAATTATCATCTCTCTAAACTTAAAGAATGAATAAAGTTTGTATTCATTAAGTGCATGTGTTCTCATGAGAAATCCAAATGTTTCTTTTTTACATATAATGTATTACATGAAAACAGGCCATTGGGCCCAAACAGTCTATGCTGGTGTTTATACCCTGTGAGCTTTCTCACATCCTACTTCATGTTGCCGGGGTTGGAGGGTTTGAGCTATTGCGACAGCCTGAATAGGCTGGGGCTGGTTTCCCTGGACCGTCAGAGACTGAAGGGTGACCCTATAGACATTTATAAAATCACGAGGGGTATGGATAGGGTATACAGACAGGGTCTTTTCCTTGGTGTGGGGGCGTCCAGAACTAGAGGGCATAGGTTAGGGTGAGAGGTGAAAATTTTAAATGGGATCTAAGGAGCAACCTTTTCATGCAGAGAATGGTGCATGTATGGAATGAGATGCCAGAGGAAGTGGTGGAGTCTGGTACAATTACAACAGTTAAAAGACATCTGGATGTGTATATGAATAGGAAGGGTTTAGAGGGATATGGGCCAAGTTCTGACAAATGGGACTAGATTAGGTTGGGATATCTGGTCAGCATGGACGAGTTGGACTGTTGGGTCTGTTTCTGTGCTGTACATCTCTATGACTGTATGTCAGTCCATGAAAACACTCTACTAGATTGTTTGCTCGCACAGTTGTTTTGAGCTTCCCCTAATGCATCAATGCAACTCACCATAACCATTCCATGGCAATTTCACAACCTCACCACTCTGTGTAAAGATGTTTCTCTTGAATTCTATGTTAGTCACTGTCCTTTATATTTATTTAATTTAGTTTTGAATTCACCCACAAGTGGAAACCTATTCACTATGTCTAATCCATTATTATCTTAAAAACTCTGTGCTTCAAAAAGTTACTACCATTTATTGGTTTGGAATTAAAGTGCAACTTTAATTGGCACTAAATACCATCATTAGATGTTTCTCCAGCTGCCTGGTTAGAAAAGCTGGCTTATGGCCAGACGTTTTGTACAATAATGTAAACAGACCTTTAGGGCTGAATCTTACTTTTTTTGGCTATTCGTTAGTTTTGAAAATGTGTTGCTGGAAAAGCGCAGCAGGTCAGGCAGCATCCAGGGAACAGGAGAATCGATGTTTCGGGCATAAGCCCTTCATTAGTTTTGTCAAGTTTCACAGAAGGTTTCTTGCTGCAAGGCCGAACAAGGTTACTTAACGTAGTTAACCAAACACACCTCATTAACTACCTACCCTGTCTCTATGGTGCCCTGTCATGTTATTCTAGCCCCATCTTACTGCATGCCACTCCCAGGATAACTCACTATTTGCCCCTGTACCCCCAAACCAGACTGGACCCTATGGAGACACAGGGCTGACCAGGACCTACTCCTTGGTCTGAAGAGACAGGACCTCTGACCAAGATCTCCATGACTGGCTGCCTGACTGTGGCCAATCTCCTGGTCCTGACTGATATCAGAGGCTGCCCTTGACAAATACGATGCCAAGACACACCCACCCCTCCTGAAACATGGGGTGCTTCCATAGACTTCAGTAAGGACTACCCTCTTGAGACAGTGAGACTTGCTTACTGGACATGCATTGTACTTGCCAGGTAAGCTGCTGGCACATAGAATCATAGAGGTATACAGCACGGAAACAGACCCTTAGGTCCAATTTGTCCATGTCAACCAGATATCTTAAACTCATCTAGTCCCACTTGCCAGCATTTGGGCCACATCCCTCTAAACTCTTCTAATTTATATACCCATCCAGATGCATTTTAAATGTTGTAATTGTACCCACTTCCATGACCTCTTCAGGCAGCTCATTCCATACAAGCACCACACTCTGCATGAAAAAGTTGCCCCTCAGGGCCCTTTTAAACTGTCATCCATCACACTCCATGGCTCCTATAAATTCCTTATTGCCTCTAACTGCTACTCCAACAGATCTGATAGGATTTGCAACCAAACACACTTCCTGCAGGCAAAGTCTTCAAGAACATCAAAATGCTTCCTGATCTCCCACATTTGATAAGAAGAGTACATCACTTTATAAAAACCACCTGCTCCTTTACCAATCTTCAGATCCAGAAAATACTTAAAAACAAGCACAACAGACTTTGTTCAAAAACGTAGTGTTAGCACAGTCTTACTGCTCAAAAAACCTTCCGAGGATGACTAGGGTAAGAATAGGGCAAGTCACAGACAGAAGTGGGAAGTTGTGTGTGGACCCTGAGGAGATTGGAGAGGTGCTAAACGAATATTTCCCATCAGTATTCAGTCACGAATATCGAGGGTCAAAGGGCCTGTTCTGCATTGTATTGTTCTATATTGTTGTGTGGTGACCAACACGGAGGCTGATTGCAGTGAGCTGAAGCTGCCAGGTACCCACTCTGATTGCCATGTCGAGAATTCTAGTTTGCTCAGTTGATAAGATGGGACATTGTGTTTTCATGAGGTAAAGTGTGCAGTTAATAATGTGGTTAATAAACAATGATTCCCCTAATCTCAACTCACTGCTGCCCTGTGACAATCGTGCCTCAATGAATGAAACTTGCATAAAAAATGCCACAAGCTGTTCCCCAACATTGAGGTCGGCCTCACTGGATTTGTTGTGCGATTCTGCCACCACTCTCATCATAACACACATTGTTCTATCCTAAGTAGTTGATACTTCTTCCCTACATTGGTTTTCAAACACCACATACATTTTAATTCCTTTGACCAGTCTGTTGCTGTCATTCACAATCAATTATTTCATTTCTCATCACAGCTATAAATTGAGAGGTGATAAAATGGATTGGTAGTATTGACTAAACACGACAGCTGGTTTTAAACATTCGTTGTCACCCGATGCCAATCAAAAGCGAATTTGTTAATCAAGGGAAGACAATTATGCGAAACATCTGCAAATTAATGCAAAAGGACCTGGATAAAATAATAGGAGTCAAGATGTGCAACTCTTCTTTCTGTTAAAGTTGATTTTCAGACAAAACAGGCCTATGCCTAATAGCTGACAAATTTATCAATGTCAGCTATTTTACATTATCACCCAAGTTCAAATTACTATTCCTGAATTAGAATAATGGTCTCAGACTGTATTGTGGGAGATGGCCTACAATTCCTGAAGTATGCCCAGTTTTACATTGTGAAAGACAGTTTTTGGCTTTGTTGAGAAAAGCAGCAAATTCACTGCAGAAAATACATTTTAATACCATGCTACTGAAACTTTTCAATGATTCAAAGCTGAATCTGGTCCTTCCAGGATTTCTTGCCAGCTACATTTGAACAGATATTAGAGAAGCAAATCTGCACCCAGCTTCCTTCTGTCAAGTGGCATTTCTGGGGGATTTTCCAGTCTGTTCTGAGTAATTAGCCCAGTGTGTCTTTGGCTAGCTGTGCAAAACCCATGCCAGCAGGAAGCTACATAAACCCTGCTAAAACTTTATCAGAGACTTTAAAAAGTAGTGTCCAAAAGCAGTTGATTCCAAATGTTTTGCCAAAATACTACATCCTAAAATATCCCCCAAGAGCTTAAAATTAAACTTGTTGTCTTTTTATCTGTCCCTTCCCGAGCTCTTTTACTTTGTTTGCATTGTACAGAGCTGGAGAGTCTCAGAGCCAAGCAACATGGAAACAGACTGGGTCTAACTCGTCCATGCCAGCCAGATTTCCCAAACCAAACTAGTCCTATTTGCATACATTTGGCCCATATCCCTCTAAACCTTTACAATTCATGTACCGTGTCTAAATGCTTTTTAAATATTGTACCTGCATTTACCACTTCCTTTCACAGCTCATTCTACATGTGAAACACCCCCATGTGATAAAGTCCCTTAGGTCCCTTTTAAATCTTTTGTCACGGACCCGACCAGACCCCCTCAAAATATTTTAAGAAGGTAGCCCAGGTACTAACTTTTTCATGTTTTAAAGGTAGCTGTGAAGTGCATGTTCTAGATGTGATGCAACAGGTCAAACTACTTGATATTAAATAAAACACATTTAGTTAAACACTGTAGTTAAATTACAAACAAAAGAAGAGGAATTTTGAATAAATTAACCATTGGAAAATTTAACTGAATAATAGACACAGTACCTATTACTGATGAAATATTCCAATATAGTAACACCCCAGAAATACACCCCTTGGCAACAAAGGTAAATGCAGGCACAGATTCTTATATGTACTTCTCTCATCCAGGAGGAAACAATATCGAGAGATTTCAGAGAAAGTAGCAGCTAAGAATCACATTTACTGAAGCTTCCAACCCTCCTGGGAGCCAAAAAAGATTCTGACTGTTACAGCTAAAAAAACCCTATAAAGCCTGATCTATGAGACACGCCTCCTCTACCCCCCCCCCCCCCCCATTGTTACAACCATTTTTTTTAAAACTTAAAGGCCTCCTAAGTTATTTACTTAAGCTGTTTTAAAGTAACCAGTTCAGCACCTCTGCTTTTACAGCCTCTCTTCAACAAAAGCCCAAGGCAAAATAACATTTTTAAAGTAACAACATTGTCACATTTTCTCATCTCAACTGAAAACAAAATCCTTCTAAGTTTGAACTCCCCAACCCTTGGGAAAAGACTTTTGCTATTCACCTAATCTAACCAAATCAATGATTTTATAAATCTGTCTCAACCTCTTACGTTCCAGTGAAAACAGTTGTAGCTTATCCAGCCTCTCTTTCCTTCCATCAAATGCCTATGAAGCCCCTAATAAACATGAGTAGGATATTCAGATCAGTTAAAAAAAAACATTCTCAGGATTTGGGACTGATGGGAGCATTTTGGTCCATGCATTATCATTGGCAGAGTGGGAGCTATCATTGCAGCTCCACTGAATCAATATTTATCAATATTCAATGTTACTAATATCTAATTTATATTCATATGTTTTATAGATTTGTAACTCTTTTAGGAAATTGTATTTACAAATGTAGATATGGAAACTTGTAAAATTATGGAAATATGGCAAAGGTAGGAATGGGAAAAAAGTGGGTTTGGGAAGCTGGCAAACATTCCCAAGATAATTACAATTCAGAGAGTGGTCAGAGTTTACTTAAAGAAGTTAGATTTGTATGTGTGAAAACACGATACAGCAGATGGTCTTCTTTTAGCTTCTCAATACCACCAGCGACTCTGGGAGGTTATATTTGTCCCGGTTAGTGATTTATATTAGTTTCCCGACAGTGTGGAAACAATCCCTTTAGCCCAATAAGTCCACACCGACCCTCCGAAGAGCAACCCACCCAGACTCATTCCCCTACATTTACCCCTAACACTACAGGCAATTTAGCATGGCCAATTCACCTGACCTGCACATCTTTGGACTGTGGGAGGAAACTGGAGCACCCGGAGGAAACCCACACAGACACAGGGAGAATGTGCAAACTCCACACAGACAGTTGCCCGAGGATGGGAATTGAACCTGTGTCCCTGGCGTTGTTAGGCAGCAGTGCTAACCACTGTTCCACCGTGCTGCGATATTATTAATCATAATATTATTTATTATATTATTTATATAATTCCTCAATATCAAAGGAAGCATTGGCATCATTTTATAAACAAAGGAAGGTATTAAAGTATCGATATTCATTTTAGATAAAGTGAAGTTTTGGACAGTTGAGGTAAGTCATTTTAAGTTCTATTTGGAAACATCGTAGGTATGCCATGTTGCTATCCAAGTAATTATGCAAGGAGGTACCCTTTAGTTTTGAGGTTTATCTGCATGTTTTCTTACAAAAATAGGCAATTGCCGTCAGCTTTGGAGAAGATTTCAGGCAAGCAGACGAAACAACCTGCCACTAACAAAGAGCTATCTGAAACCAAGGGTGTTTTCTGATTTGGATTTATAATAATGCAAGAGTACAGAGACCCTTTCTTGAACAGAAAGGTCCACAATTGTGAGATTCTGAAGGAGAGTTGGAGAGTTTGTTTAACAGAATCTAAAGAAATTTCTTGCCTAGAAGGAAGACTGAGGAGGATCAAAGTGATCTCTGAAAAGCTTTGCCCCAGGAGAAGCTAAGGTCGTCATAAGATTTTGGAAAAAGTACACTATAGGGAGTGTTCTGTTGAGATGTTCTAGTTTAAAGAATATGAGTTTACAAAATTGCATCAGTAGAACTTGTTTTTTGCCGAACTCTTGTATAGTGTTTAAAAATGTGGCAAAATTCATACCGTTAACGACTGGCAGTTTAGATTTCTTTTTAAGAGTTACTGGTACCCATTAAGATTCTAAATAGGCGAGTGCACAAAATGTGATGACCTCATTCTCTGCCCTTTCCTCATGTGCCCCCTGAAATCCACAAACTCTAGTTTATAAACATGAATCAGAATATGAGGCTTGATTCCACTATCAGCTGAAGGTAGTGTTTACATGTTGTTGCTGCTGCAGAATCAGATCACGAATTAATGATATTGTTCTTTGGTCTCTTAGGCATTGGTTGAATCCAGCTCAGACAGTTATCTGGATTGAATCCATCCTTCAGAAGCAAAAACACATTGGCCTGAATATTTCCCATGTTGCAGTTAAGTGTGATGGTGGATAAGTTTCTTTGCATCCATGGCTCACAGTGAATTTTCTCGTGCAATCTTCTGCTTTTCACCTTATTCATGATAAAATTAGGATCTTGGGCATGCTTCTAGCAGATTCACATAGCTGATAAAATGGAAATACAAAACCTTTCACCATTTATATCTCTGGCACTTCATTTATTAAAACCTAGCTGCACACTTCAGACACTACAAGCTATATAAAAAAATAAAATCCCTCACAGTGTGGTGTTTGAGTCCAACAGAAAGCAAAGTTCACTCCCCAATTCGAGGACAGGACCAGGAGGTGCTGGTGAACAGGGCAGTAGAGAAGAGAGCAGTCTTTTCTCCAGCTGACTAATGGGGAGGCCAAATCAGTGCTGCGACCAGAGTGAAAGGTGACGTCCTAGAGTGCAGAAAGAAGGTCAATGATCTCAGGAGTGCTCTCCAGGGGTCAGTTACCATTCTCCCTGCTACGTCGCACTCACAGGAACCACCACTCACTCTAAATCTGCCATTGTATACACGTCTATTCAAAGCTCTTGAACCACAGTTCTCGGTATTGCATTCACCATGTTCATTCTCACCCAGCTTATCTGCCCAAACTATTCACCCATTCTGCACCTGAGCTTCCTATATATTCACTGGGATCATCTCACCATCTCCCCTGCTTCTGCATAGCCACTGACTGTTAATCCATCCTTTTCTAGCATACTTAATGACACCCTTTTCTCCCATTGCAGGAAAAACCAGCCCACAATCAGGATAACATTACATTACATTACATTACAGTGTGGAAACAGGCCCTTCGGCCCAACAAGTCCACACCGACCCGCCGAAGCGAAACCCACCCATACCCCTACATTTACCCCTTATTTAATACTACGGGCAATTTAGCGTGGCCAATTCACCTGACCTGCACATCTTTGGACTGTGGGAGGAAACCGGAGCACCCGGAGGAAACCCACGCAGACACGGGGAGAACGTGCAAACTCCACACAGTCAGTCGCCTAAGAGACTCAAGACCAGTAAGGGTGATGGTGGACTTCAGTTTTGTCAATCCCAGTGAGGTGGAAGTATTGGATCTAGCTGCGGATGAGCAGAAATGCTCAGGTAGTGATGGGCTAGTACTAATGGGCAGCTTCATGGTGCTGAGCTGATTTCCCATTACCACTAGCACTAACCCATTCTTAATCTGCACAAACCTTTGTGCATCTTCTTCAACAAATTTTCTCTCATTCCTCATGACCCCAGTGAATCTCCACAAAGAGGCCCTCAGAGGCCCCTTTATCCTTGAGGAGGAAGCCAGTGAATCTGAGGATACCCCAGCAAGGCCTCCCCCAGAACCCTGCATCAGGTCAAAGGCTTTCACCTCAGAAGGCAATGTTTCCGGCTTCGACTCGGGTGAATAATCTCACGAGTGCATCACTGACCTGTCTCTGCTGACGCTGGATGAGGCAATACCCCAGATCTCTGGAACTCAAAGTCTACTGGAGACCAGACACCTGCTTTGCCCCAGGCAGATGTACTCCTGCTTTCAGCCAGTAATGACTTGGTGAAAGAGCAGAAATAGCCCCATGAACATCAGACAACATTGCCAGAGGCGTGCAGTAGGCTGCAACAAAGGACAGAGGAACCCACCCATGTTTTCAGTGTTGTCCTGGTTTCAGCAAGCACATGCCTGCCTGCCTGATGATTGCCATGGGTAAGTGTCTGCCAGATATATACATGGACCTACATTCCATCGCATTTGCCATGGATGCTCAGGATCAATGGCGAGGTAAGAGTTGGGAGCAAGGAACTTTGATCTCACTCTGGTTTCCCCATCCTCTCAGGCTGGTGCAAGCAGGCACCCAAAGGGAGGAGGAACAACAAACAGGATGACCAGAAGCTTCTTCTTGGCTTACTCAAGAAGTACCTGCTCCCTTCACCTCCACCTGTACTGTGATGTGAAAGCCTTCAGCAGAACAAGCCAAAGAGGGTGAACCTTTAGCTGGGCAGAGCCTTCCAAGTCAGGAGGCCCAACAAAAGAGCACTGTCCTCTACCTGTGCTGTAGAAGATGGACCTGCACTTCAATGTAGTGAGAGCTGGGGAGGAAGCAGACTTATTGAAGGAACAGATGTTCCATCATTGTAAATAACCTATTACTTTTGTTAATATATTTTCACTTGCATTGTTGCATTGTCTGCTGTCATATATGTTTTGCTATCGGATCTGGTTAAGTCACACCCACATTAGAGATAAGCAGTCGCTTCAGACATCCCAATCATAAATGGAACTGTAATCTTTAAGCATTACTCAACTCTCACAAGTTGCCAACTCAGATAACCTCACATCAGGAGTCCTTGAAATGTGCTGTTGAGGCCTGCAGCTAAGACATTGCACTTTAATGTGGGCAACACTAAACATTTTCTATGACCTGATCTACGTGCAACAATCCACATCTGACAGTACAGAATCAGTGATGATTCCACAAATCTCAACAGAGAAAATTTGTTTGATGTATCAGCTTTTCAAGTGTGAACATTGCCATTCAAGGTTGGGAGATGGATGTTGTGGAGCTCACAAGTCCACTGTCTCTCAGAGAGATCTGTACAAAATACCTCTTCTTGTAGGTTCAACACTATCAGAGAGAATGTTCAAGCACTCCAAGGCAATTTAACAGTCTATGGACCTCTGAAACATTGAAGAACTACCAATGATGAAAGGGTCAAAAGGTGATTCCTCAGAATTCCTGTTAACCTGGTGTCTATCACTAGGGATGTCACTACACAACACTTGGATATCAGATCCTCACTGATGCCTTAAGAGCTACCTAACATTAGCAGCATGCAATATTACTGCAGTGTCTTACTGCTCTCTTTTCCCTGAAGGTCATATGACCAGGTATTATATGGATGCTTTAAAGTGGAGCCACCTGAAGATACCTTGATTTCAATCACTTGGGTAAGGGCATTTATTCAGCAACACAAACCGTTGATGACTGCAAGAATAACAAGGTGCACAGAAATAAAATTTGTTCATGCCCTTTGCACTGATTAGGGGCGACTTGCCAGATTAATGGAAAATGAAACAAAGTCTGAGCTTGCTCATTTATTTTGAAAGCAGGGGGCTCTGAGGTTGACTGTAGCCTCTCAGGTTCTGTGATACATTGCTTTGTTTTGCTGCTCTCCTGAACAGCCCTCCTTGTGAGTGTTCTGATCCTACGCCACATATTCATTCTCAGAGGACTGCTGTCAAACCATCATATTGTCTGCATCCAGGACTTACCTGCTTTGTCAGCTCCAGTTGCGAAGGGCACAGAATACCACAATGATGGCCTATACTGAAAGACCCCACTGGAATAGCCCAGGCATCAAAACATTCCCTTAAAGAGGCCTACGGTCTCCCCACTGTGGCTGTCTTGTCATTACTGAGGGTTTCTTAAAAGGTATCTTGAGCCCTTAGCTCCCATCAGCCATCTCTGTATATGCTGAGATCCCAGGAAGGAGGCAGTTCCCAGAGTGTAGGAGTGATGGCAGAGTCCAGGATACCTCACACAGACCTTCTACACTTGGCATCAATGGTCTCATACAATTTGAACATTTGTGGAGAGAAAGGCTTTTCTGTTTAGAGCTCTGCATGTTTGTGGTCATGTGGGTGTAGGTGATAGCACCCTGTACCAGGAGAAAAGAGGAGGACACCAATGCCTGGGATGTTTGACCCTCGTTGTCACAGAAGGAGGATAAGAAGAGGTCTGTTCTGGAGCAAAAGAGATCAATAACATGCCAGGAAGCATTTGTGTGTCAACAGCTGGGAGGTGCCACCCCTCCCCCAGTACTGTCTTGTAATCAGCCCCTAGCATAAACCTTAGGCCAGCAATGACTTTGATGGCCATTGAGATGAGATTGCCACCAGGCCCTTCGATTTCACATTCACCTCCAGCAGGGCTCAAAGTTCAGTAATGATGGGGCAGGACAACCTTAATCAACTCTTGCAATGGTTTCTAGACAGTTGTGGAAACCGGCAGCAGGCCTGTAGATTCCGGACCTTGTCATTCAGCTGTTGCTTCCCACTCTGAATGCTGTGCGCTAGCTGCTGGAGGTTGCATTTCTTGTGGGCTTATTGATGGTATTGTAATCACCGTTTCTTTCTGCATAATCATTGCTGAATCAACGAGGCCCCAATGACTCCACTGATGGTGTTTTCTGTTTGAGGTCCGTGAGCAGATAATCTGTGGGTAATATTAGAAAGATAATGCAATTTTACTAAAGCAACTCCTGAGCCCTCAGATCCGTTATAGTGGAGCCTCGTGTTTTGCTGTTGCTTGGTGTGATATGAGGGCTCTATAAGAGACCAATGTCATGCGTCAATAAGGAGCTTTTTCAAATTGTATGCAAATGAAGGATTTTACCAGTAAGCCACCATGCAAACTCATCCCCAAACCTTGCCAGGGAAAAGGCTCCCTTCCACACCACATGTCTCGCCCTGGCACACTTACAGTTCAGAATCTGGCAGCTGCAAGCTGTTTTCTTCCAAAACTTGCTATGGAAAGTGGGTGGGAGTTGGGAACTTCAGATTCCATTTTTAAGTACCTTGTTCTCATGAAACTTGTTAGCTCACAGGACAAGGAGGCATTTGGCGTGGACATGTAATGCTCATGCCTGCTTGAGGCCTTAATATTTAATCTGCATTCTTGGAGAACAACTAACCTGCTGAAAGATTACAAATTGAAAGCAGATGAGTAGCGTTACTCAATCATTGGAGGAGTACTGCAATTGCCTCCAGTAAGGGCTCAAAATCAAAGTTTTTTTCACTCTATACCCAGAAAATGTAAAGTAAGGTGAGTAAATTGTCAATCCAACTTTAAGACTCTATAACTGTATGAGTCTAAGACAATCTTTTTTTCTTTCTCTCTGATTCTTATGACTGGATACTATTGCATACTTATCTCATACTTTAATGAAAGGCATCCAATGTTATTACTGGGATGAGACAATCTGCTTGAAAAGTGTGGCACTGGAAAAGCACAGCAGGTCAGGCAGCATCCGAGGAGCAAGAGAGTCAATGATTCGGGCTTAAGCCTTTCATCAGGAACTCATGATCAGGAATTCATTCCTAATGAAGGGCTTATGCCCGAAACGTTGACTCTCCTGCTCCTCGGATGCTGCCTGACCTGCTGTGCTTTTCCAGCGCCACACTTTTTGACTCTGACTCTCCAGCATCTGCAGTTCTCACATTCTCTCTGTCCACAATTTGCTGACTAGATTCACTGATTTTCTAAAATTTACTGCTTTATCTTTTTTACCATTTCATGTTTCATTTGTGCCTAGTTTGTTTGTTCAGCATCCCAGGTAGCTCACTGAACATGACATCAACAATTATAAAATAGCTTACTCCAGTTATATTGCATTTCTCTTTAGTAATCCCAATGTGCTTTCATCATCAAACCTAAAGCAAGTTGTACTTTTAAGTTCCTTAATCATTTGACAACTCTCTACTTAGTAATCAAGGTAACATTTTCGCCAATCTGTTCCAAACATTTTTAAATTGCAAACACAATCTGTTCTCATTGTTAAAGGAATCATAGACTGATACTGGACTAACACTATTTTTGATCTGTTTGGTTTCTTTCAAATTTATCATTATCTTCACCTCCAACCTCAAGTCTCTTTGTTACGTGTGATTTAAAAAAATGCTACCTCTCTATTTTGAGCAATTCATTGCAGAAGCAATACTTCAAGTCATCTCTTCACTGTTCTGAGGGCATTCTGGGCTTTCATTCATCCATTAGTGCTGTTCTGATTTTGTTTTCTGTTGTAATAGACAGATCTCTTAAAGGTTATTTCAACACCATTCAGCTTTTGATAATTCCTTTGTATTGACACCTTAAACCAGTGTCTTAATCATTTCAAAATCTGGCAATCATTGAGGACTCTTTGTATTACCACAGAATGTTTAATTTCTTCTTCGAAGGCTGGAGAAATTACTTTTCCCAAGGAAAATTTTCAAAGCTACAAAAATCTATCCAGCAAGTTCTTCACCTTTAAGATCTGAATGTGAACCCATGGCTGAGAAAGACACCTTAGTGCAACTTAAATGCTAGCATTGATCCAGAGATGACTAACTTGAATTTGTCGATCTTTTGTGGTATTTTTTAAAGTGCATAATAATTTCTTCCAACTTGTTACAACACAGAGACAGCTAGCAAACCAAATCTACCTTTCCATATTTGCAACATAGTAAAATTAAAACCTTCAAAGACCTCAAAATTGATCCCAATGGATCCTAACCAGACTTTTGAATAACCAATCCTGGAGTTCGTGAATAAACAATTCTAGATATTGGCTGGTAATTTTAAAAGGAGAAAGTGAGGACTGCAGATGCTGGAGATCAGAGCTGAAAATGTGTTGCTGGAAAAACGCAGGTCAGGCAGCATCCAAGCAGCAGGAGAATTGACATTTCGGGCATGAGCCCTTCTTCAGGAATGAGGAGAGTGTGCCAAGCAGGCTAAGATAAAAGGTAGGGAGGAGGGACTTGGGGGAGGGGCGTTGGAAATGCGATAGGTGGAAGGAGGTTAAGGTGAGGGTGATAGGCCGGAGTGGGGGTGGGGGCGGAGAGGTTAGGAAGAAGATTGCAGGTCAGGAAGGTGGTGCTGAGTTCGAGGGTTGGGACTGAGACAAGGTGGGGGGAGGGGAAATGAGGAAACTGGAGAAATCGGACTTCATCCCTTGTGGTTGGAGGGGTCCTAGGCAGAAGATGAGGCGCTCTTCCGCCTTTTAATTTTAAAAAGAGACTTAGCCATTTATTAACATTACAGTAACTTCAGCAGAGTAAAGTTAAACAAAGTAATTTAATTGGTCTTTGTTATAAACCCATATGGACAAAAAAAAGAAAATAACAAGATTCAGCAGATTACTTAAATGCTTTTCATGATGCATTGTTCCACAGACATAGATGATGGTTTTTTGGTTGATTTTCTCAAGGTGTTGATCAGGGTCACCTTTACAGTTCACTCAGATAAAGGCAGTAATAAATATAATTTAGTTTCCTATTATCTGAGCTACCAAACTCTCGGCCCACCCTGAGAGACTGATCTTCTCCTCTGGGAGAGTCCAGTTACTGGTTCAACATTTATTTGAGCATTTCCTTCAGCATATGGTAGTTTCCAGATTTGTTGAAACCATTTCCCAAGTACCAACCTCATTAATAACCAACCTCTCACCTTGGTGTCTCATCTCCTAAACAGTGTTACAGATTTACCCTATATATTCGTGCTATGACAATTAATAGCCACTACCCATTTCTTTGTAACGTTAAATAAAGACAGTCACAAACTCAACAACGTGATTAACTGGCACTAACAAATTCCACTTTTTTCTTTAATTTCAACCTTTTGGTAACAATCTTTCCAAAACTAATCAAATAAATAAAAGATGCTTTTTTAAATCTTCTGTCATACATGACAATATAACCAACCAATAACAGATTCCATTTTCTTGTTCCTATTTCAAAAAGAATCAACTTGTAGAAATAATAATTAAGGAATTAAAGAAACAAATCATCATCCATTTGCTTATAACACAATATTCCAGGTTTTTGTCATAATACAGAACATCCATCTTTGAGGACATCTAACAATGTCTTAGGCCAAGCAGATCTCTGTGTAAAACAGTCTGACAACTTGGGACTTGATTCCAACTCTTTTTATTTTGTAAAACTCTTTTCTTTCTAACATTTCCTTCACAAAGCAAGATTAAGTCTCACCCTTCTCTCTGTGACATCCTTTGTCAAAGAAATATTGCTCCAGAGGAGTCAATAAGCACATAACATTCTATAGGGTTTTTTTCACCAAAACACCCCTTATATAAAGTTTTATTCACAATTTTAGACAAGTACACCATTCCTGCATATTTCTTCGACCAAAGCTAGTGTTTCAGCTACTAAGGTACTTTTAACGATTCTTTCTATTTCCTTATCTTCCCAGGCCAATTGATAAAATTGATGATTCTTTCGAAGAAAGAACATGATTAATCCTGTGAAGAGATGTTGTTGGTTTGACATTAGAGGGCATCCAATGGTGTGTAGAAATTGGAGGATGTCAACTTGAGTGTTGTGACCCAATAAGCACAGGGGACACCTATTGAAGATATTTTGCCTTTTTAGCTTTTACACAAGCGGTGAACCCTGCTCAACTGGTCATCCACCAAACAGATACATGTCATTCAGGCAGAGATGGAATGAAGTCAGTAACTGGTCATTAATTGACCTCTTGGGTCCTCTATATGCCCAAGGGTGGGAGATTGGCTGATGCTTTATTTGCACCCCTGTAATATGAGGAAAGACTTGGCAGCATAGGTAAGAGCAGAGGGCTGGTCACCTGCTTTATTTTACATGTCACCCTCCACCCCACCTTCAAACACACTGAAATCACCCTGAAAAAGCTAATTGACAAACGTTTCAGTTGAAGCTATACAACTTTTTCTGCTCTTCCAGTGTCATGACTTATGAGCATTTGCAAATTCCAGAACTTGCAGGTTTCCATGACTACCTAAAATGAATTTTGCAAAACATTATTAAATGTGTAAATATGTATGTATTGCTTCTTTAACTGCAAGAAAGAAAATGTCCTCTGAAATGATTGCAATCAATGCCAAGCTGTTCAAAATATACAGATGTTTGCTTCAGTAAAGTGGAAGTGGAATTGCAAGAGTAATTGATGAATATACAAAGACTGACAGTCAATTCTACACCAAGTACTAAAAATGGATTAAGTTAAGCAACAATCCACAGCTTCGCACTAACTTAGAGGGGAATCATCACCTTTTGCTGTGGATCAATCAATTCTAAAAAGAACAAATATCATTGAGACCAAACTATGAATGAGTCAGATCACATCTGTTCACGATACCAAAAAATGCAGTTTATGAAGTAAACTGAAGATTATTCCTGTTGTAAACACATTTTGAATTTCTAAATGCACTTAATTCTGTCAATGGAAGAGAAACTCACTTCTGTTAGCGAAATACTTTTTTAAGAAGAGGTTTGATGTGCATCTGCAATATACATGAACCTGGCGGGTGACTCTTTTCCCTAAACTTCCCCAGAGCTAGATATACCATTCACCAGCAGAAGGTGGTACATGAAAATATCCTGGGCGAGTTAATTAGTAAATGAATAGCTATTAAGTGTTGGTGTAAGTAGTGATGTGGTTTGCAAGAAAAATAACAACAACTCAATGTCGTTAACTTAATAAAAACACCCCAAGCTACTTACAAGTGATTGTTAAATAAACTACAAACAGAAAAGTGCTGGAAACACAGCTTCTGTAGTAAGACAAACTGTCTTCCTCTCCAAAGACACTGTCAGATTTGTGGAGTATTTTGTTTTCATTTCAGAGTTCCAGCATCTGCAGTATTCTGCTTTTGGAAAGTTTGCCATCAACCTTAAAGAGATATTATGCTGAATCTTATGTATTTTTTGACTAAACTTGAATTGTTTCGAGTTTTCTGGAGGGATTTCTGCCACAAGGTATTGCAACGTTTCTTGCTGTTGTCTTACTAATGCCCCAATCACTACCTATCCAAGGATTGTGGCGATTCTTGTCTGATTCCATTTTCCATTCCCATCATGCCATGCACCATTCCGAGACCACCTCCTGATTTCCTAGAATTCACTGCCACCCTTGAACCTGCACCATATTGAAAAGCCCATTGTGCACGCAGACAATTTGTTGGTCTCGAGTTGCCCTGAATGGTTTCTGACATTTGTCGTAGCGTGGCAGATACCCTACAGTCACCGTCCTAGAGGTGCTGCTCGAGAGGTTGGTGCAGACACTGGGCTTCCTCTTCTCCCAGGACCAGCAGTGGAGGCCTTGGCACCAGACTGTTCCTGCCTGCTGTGAGGTTGCATCCCAGGTTAAAGCAGTCTTGGCCATGTGGAGAACTAACCAGGATGTGTAGGAAGAAAGTTAATCATCCAGCCTAAGTGCTCCATTCACTGTCACTCAACCCAACCATCAACATCACTAACCATGCACGCCCTCTGTGCTGCCTAATCGCTCACTCACTCAGGACACCTCCGTGCCTGCATTAAAAGTAATGGCAACTCACTGCTGTCAAATGAGACACTCACTTTGCTGCTTGTCAAAAGCAGAAAATGTGGAGAGAAATGCTCCCCAAATCAGCCTCACTAGACTTTTTGTTCAATTGTGCCACTCTGTTCACCACAGCCCACATGGCTCAGATCTCTGTCAGATTGCACTCAATGGATATGATGTTTGGAAAGGATTAGGTTTTAAGATTGATTAAAGAAAGGGGGGGAGGGGGAAGAGAGAGGCACAAAGATAGTTTTCAGAAGGGATTCCAGAGCTTCGGCCACAGGCAGCTGAAAACCTGTCCGTGGCGGTGAGGGTAAAATCTAGGATCTTTAAGAAACCAAGCCTGAGAGAGTACAGTGGTATTGGAAGTCTGTAGGGCTGCAGGACTAGAGAGGGACTAAACTATGAAGGGATTTGAAAATGAGAATATGAAGTTTTAAACCAAGGTACTTCTGGACTGGGAACGAATGCAGGTCAGTAAGCACAGTGTGAAGGAGAAGAGGGTTGTGTATGAGCAAGGATATAGACAACTGAGCTTTGGATGTTCGTTTACAGAGGGCTCAAGTTGTAAGCAGCTTAACTCCAGAAAATTACAGTATCGGTGTAACTTTTTAAAGGCATTCGTCAGATTCCAATTTTGGAACCTTTCACATTCAGTTCTGTTTAAATTTCTCCATGGTGTCAATAGTCCATGTTGGCAATGCAAGTAGCACCAGACAGGACAAGTAGCCAGAAGAGGCGTGGGGAAAATCAGTGACTTCCTTGAAGAGGGACCTTACTGCCTCCTTGAACAAAGTACAAGGAAAATAGTCACAATCTTCAGTGGCAGTGCTCCTTCATGCCTGGCCAGTCAATGACTCCATTTAGATGGTACTAGTGCTCTTAACTAACTCTCTCATGGCCAGAACAGCAGAGGGATTCAGGCCAAAATTGCAATGACCTCACCAGGGATGGCAAGGTAAAGTTTTCACTGGAAGTTGCCTTACTAATTTTCCATCCTGAACATGACCATTCCCTTCACTGTATTAAAGCAGTACTCATGATACTAGCACTTCATGCTGCAGTGCATCATCTAACTCCTTGTCTTTACTGGAACTGCAGGCATTCATCCTAAAAAAAAAGCATTTTTTCAACTCCCAAGATAGCTTCCTTTCAGCTAATGTTCACAGCCATCGCGTCAGTTCTCCCATCACACTCAATGCACATTCGCAACTTCCAGACTATGTGTTATTTACTTATACTAGGATGAAGCCTGAATGCAAAGCAGTGACAGGTCACTGATAGAGGTACCCTTACACTCGGACCTTCGTTCAAATGGTAAGCAGGTTGTCCTCTTCATAGGGATGCATGTCAGTGCAGCTGTCACAGAGATAGCAGCATCATTCTGACAGGCCAGTGTCCAACTTAAAGGGATTTTGACAGTTGATAGTAAGGAAGACCTGGAATAGCAGCTGTGAGGCAATGTTACACTCAAGAGGGATGTATCTGTTATGAAAGAGTAGTGCATTGTATAATTTGGGCGAAATTGTTCCTTTGTAAATGAACAAAATTCTTGTTTGAAATATACAGTACAGTTGTCTGATATTTTGCTCTATCAGGAATGTGAGCACTCAGTTGATGTGATATTGTTTACTCACCAAAGTGAACAACTTCTTGACAAAGTCAAGTTGGATTAAAGAGGTTTGCTGCGATCTGTAGTTGAGTGAGTCAAAGAAGGTAAGACTGACGTGCTGCTGCAGTGGTCAATCAGTCAATGCAGACATCCTGTTGAACTTGCTTTCTGAAGCCCTTTTCCATGTTCAGTGAGGACACATCTTAGTTTGCATGATAGATGAAGAGGATGGTTACAGAATGATGCTCCTGTCTATTCACATACATAAGTGGCTGCTTGATTGGAGCTTTTGGTGCCTTATGTATATGACAGAAATCACAGTATGAAGATGAAGAGGATGTGTTGGCATCGTGGTACTGTTGCTAGACTGTTAATGCAGAGACCCAGGCGGGGTTGAACTTGCAATAAAATCACATATAGGACATTGGACATGAAGGGACCTCAATAAGATGAATAATCATCTATTTCTCACGCTGATGAGTAAAGGGAATGAGGGATTACATCTATGTTCTCAGGGGTACCCCAGTTTGCATCTCACTATTGCAGATGATCGAATTTCAATTCAGTAAAAAATACCTGGAATTAAGATTTTAAGATGATCATGAAACTGCTTTTGGTTGTCAGGAATAAAAGAAAACCCATCTGATTCACTCATGAACTTTACTGAAGTAAACTGCTGTTACTTGATCTGGCTTACATGAGACTCCAGACTCACAGCAATGTGGTTGACTTTTAACTGCCCTTCGGGTAATTAGGGATGGGCGATAAATGATGGCCTACATGGTGACACACACATCCCATTAATGAATTTGAGGAAAGAGCAGCAGTGATTAAAAACTGTGAAACAAAATATTAAAAGAAAATCCTCAGAAGTTTGCAATCAGTGAATGAAGTTAGTTCCCAGTTTAAATCCTTGCTTGTATTGGTCTAAAGTAAGGAGTGTCAGATTAGATTTTGGGGATGTAAAATTTTCCTGATTGTAAGCAAGATGTAAACTTTCATATTCTTAATGATGATGATGATAGAGTAGTGAAATGATATAATGGTTTACATAATGATAATACTGCTTAAAATAGTTGAGACGCTTGCTCAGGCAAATGCAATTTTTGGTAAAAACTTGATAAAATGACTTGATGATTTTGTTCATTGCTCACTTTTTAAACAATGGAGTAAAGTAACACCAAGGATCCATCACAATAACCAAACATGCTGGTCTATTTGGGAATAACAATTTGAGAGAGACTGTGGGGTTTGTCTTTTTAACTTCGCTTCTTGTTTTTTTGACCTATGGTTATACTGTGTAAAGCTGGAATGTCACTTTTTTGCTTTATTTCTCTATTCTGTAACTAAGGCTTGTGCCCAGGTACCTTTGTCCCTAAGTGCTGTAAGTGGAGCTTATAAGCTTTTCACTGTACTCATTTGAGTCCATGTGACAATAAGGCTAATTCAATTCAATTTAGTTCAATTCAATTCAACTTTTAACTGCATCAGCAAATGATTAACTCTAGTTATTAACATAGACTTCTTAATACCAAAATCCAAAATTGAACTTGCAGTAAAATCATATATAGGACATTGAACATGAAATGACCTCAGTAAGATGAATAATCATCTATTTCTCATGCTGATGAGTAAAGGGAATGAGGGATTACGTCTATGTTCTCTGGCAGTTTGAGGAATCTTTTGATGCCGTTCACTGAGATTGGATCTCGACATTTCGCTTTGTGAATATGTTATTAAAACATTGCACCTCAGAATCTGAGCTATATCCATTGGAAGATAAAACTCTCAACACAATAGCCGCACTGGAGGTGGGTGGGAAATTAAAGTCATATCAAACAGTTCTGCAATAAAATGCCGCAAGAGGAGTTGAAATTTGAATGGAAAGATTAATTTGTGTTTGGAAGGAGTACTGAGTCTTTTATTAGCTGTCAACCCAACGAAAGGCCACATGATAATTGAAATAAGACTGCACAGCTATATTAATGTAGGAACATTGTTGAAATGAACACAAATAAAGGCTTTTGTCTGTACCCGCTTTTCACATCTGTTAGAATGCGCTGAATCCTTCAAGATATCAGACACCAAATAGATTAAAAATATGAAAGCAGGGAACCACAAATTAATGTTTTAAAAATGAAGCAGTCAGACAAGGAAGAAAGTGGGCATGTTATCAGAAAATCATCAATCAATATTAATTTCAATTTGAAAGCAATGTTGATTAATTTGCTAACAACATTTTCTGAAACGATTTACTGAGTAGGCCTCACATTATTTGTTTGAAGGATGCGAATGGACCTTAGCGAATGGGATCATCTATTGTGGATTATTCAGCCCTTGAAAGTTTTTGATCTTGCTAGCTTTCCAAAACATTTTTTTGTTTTGTTTTTATACCTGAAATATATATTTTCACCTCATTTCAGAATCTCAGGCCATCCACATCCCACATGGCTAGCTCTCTTCCAAAGCACTGCAGATTTTAATAAATACTAATTTCTAGGCTGAGCTAACTGTTTGTCAGTAGTGTAATTTTCCATTAAAGGATCAGAAGTGTTTAAATTATTTCCAGTTCCAGTGAACATCTCAAGCAAGTTCCCCTTTATTGATTCTGCTGTGGCACTTAATTTATTGCTTTCAATCCTTGGTGCATGCAATCACGTGTCAAGTCATAGGAAGCAAGAATGAAAATCTGAAACTACTCAGCAGATTTGGCAGCATCTGGGGAACGAAGTACAGAGTTAGTATCCTGAACCTTCCAGTCAGGGGGCTAATCAGGACTGGCCCACAAGGTCATCAGGTAAAGGTATAGTCAGGTGGAATCGGAGGTTTGAAGGCTGGTGATGTGGTAATTCAGTCTGGTTTGGGGTATAGTTGGGTGCTTGGGAATAATCAGCTCTGGTTGAAGTGTAGTTTGAAATGGGGTGATAACTGGGTCTGCTGGGGCATGGTATTTGTGTGGTGGTGTCTGATTGTGAAGGAGTGGGATCCAGTTGGGTGAGTTTATGAGTCATTTGGGTAAGGAGGGGTGTTGAAAATGTGTTGCTGGAAAAGCGCAGCAGGTCAGGCAGCATCCAAGGAACAGGAGAATCGACGTTTCGGGCATAAGCTTATGCCCGAAACGTCGATTCTCCTGTTCCTTGGATGCTGCCTGACCTGCTGCGCTTTTCCAGCAACACATTTTCAGCTCTGATCTCCAGCATCTGCAGTCCTCACTTTCTCTCCTAAGGAGGGGTGTTGTTGGGTCTTCACAGACCTGCAGAGTCATTATGGTGCAGAAGGAGACCATTGTGCCCCTCGTGCTTGCAATGGCCCTTCAAACAAACAACATAACTGAGTGCATGTGTCCTGCTTCTACTCCACCATGTTTCACACTATTTCAATCCTAATAATCCATCCACGTCCTCTTGAATGCTTCAGTTGAACCTAGCTCCACCACACCTTCAGGCAGTGCATTCCACACCACATTTACTTGCTAAGTGAAAATGTTTCATCTCACATCACCCTTTCTTCATTTGCGCATCACTTTAAATCTCTGCCCTCTTGTTCTTTTCTCTTTTATGAGTAGAAACAGCTTCTCCCCATCTACCCTATCCAGCCTGCTCATGATTTTGAAAATTTCTATCAAATCTCTGCTCTCCAAGGAGAACGGTCCCAACTTCTTCAATCTATCCTTATAACTGAAGTTTCCAATTCCTGGGATCTTTCTTGTAAATCACTTCTGCACTCTCTCCAGTGAGTTCCCATCTTTCCTATAATGTGGTGCTCCAGCCAAGATCTAACAAGTGTTTTATACAATTTCAGCATCACCACCTTGCTCTCATACTGTATGACCCCATTAATAAAGCCAAGCACACTGTATGCTTTATTAATTGCCCTCTCCATCTATCCTGCCACCTGCAATGTTCTGTACACATAGATACCCAGGTTCCTCTGCTCCTCCTTTAGAATTGTATTCCTTATTTTATATTGTCTTTCCACGTTCTTCCTACTAAAGTGCACCATCTCACTGTTCCGTGCGCTCAACCTCATGGGCGGCACAGTGGTTAGTCAGGGACCCAGGTTCGATTCCAGCCTCAGGTGACTGTCTACATGAAGGTTACACATTCTCCCAGTGTCTGCATGGGTTTGCTCCGGTTTCCTCCTACAATCCAAAAATGTGCAGGTCATGTGAATTGGCCATGCTAAATTGCTCATAATGTCAGGTGCATTAGTCAGAGGGAAATGAGTCTGGGTGGGTTACACTTCGGAGGGTCAGTGTGGATTTGTTGGGCCAAAGGGCCTGTTTCCACACTGCAGGGAATCTAATCATCTATCACCTATCTGCTTTCTCTGTTAACTTGACAATGTCCTTTGGATTTCCACATCATCCTCCCAACAGTACACAATTCTTCCAAGTTAGGTGTCACCTGCAAACTTGAAGTTGTCCACTTCACACCAAGAACAAAATCATTAATACACATCAGGAAAAACAACTCAGTACCAACCCCTGAGGACTCTGCAACAATTCTTCCTCCAGCTGCCCATTACTCTCTGTTTCCTAGCATGCAGCTAACTTTGAATCCACATTGCTCCTGTCCCTTTTATTCCATTACGTATAGCTTGATGTGTGGCACTATATCAAATGCCTTCTGAAAATCCATGTACAGATCAATAATGTCACCCTCATCAAGCCTCTCTGTAACTTCTTCAAAAAACCCAGCAACTTGGTTAAACATCATTTCCACTTTAGAAAACCATGTTGCCTCTTCCAAATCAAACCACCTTTTCCCATGTGACCACTAATTCTGTCTGAAATAATTATTTCCAGAAGCTTCCCCACCACCCAAGTTGAACTGACTGTCTTGTCAGAGGTGTAGTCTTGCTGGGGTTAATATTTAGGTGGTTTGGGGAGTGGGGAGGGGGTATTTGGGTGTTGTCAGGGATTGGTGGGTTGAGTTCAGTTGTGGAGTTCCTAGGTTTCAAAGTGTCTAATAGGACCTGGAAAAGCAGGAAGGTAAATTGTGAGAAATTGTCCCAAGTCTCTGATTCTAGCTTAGAATTGAACACATTCAAGAGGTATACTGAGCAGCAAGGTAATCATGCATTAGAAGTTCGAGCTTCCCAAACAATTCATAATTGAGTCTGTGTAGGTTCCTGGTACACATCTTCTGTCATACTTCATGTCTCCAGTGATCCAGAGACTGGAAGATTTGGGCTAAGGACCTTTCTTCATTATGGTTCAGTCCTGGGGACAGTTGAGGGCCACAAGGTCACCAGGGAGCAGCGAAGCCTGTCGGGATACGTGAGTATACAGTATAAATTACTTACTTTTAGCTTGAGCATTGATCAGTTCCTGGAGGCAGTTGGAGAGGTCACAAGGTTACATATCTGGAGGTTGCTTTACCCAAAACACTACTTGGCTAGTGTCTCGCACCCATCCTCCTCCTCTAACCAAATAAAAGTTCTGTGCATCAGTTGGTAAGGTGACAAGTGTTTTCTTTCGTGTTTCATTTTTTCAACTGTCCAATTGGGAATTTAGAAAGTGGGAATGGAGGTTAGGGTAGTTGAATGTTCCTCCTGCAGTATGTGGAGATAAGGGTCACCACTAGTGTGCCTGCTGACTTCATTTGTGGGAGGTGCACCCAACTGCAGCTCCTCAAGAACCATGTTAGGGAACTGGAGCTGGAGCTGGATGAACTTTGGATCATTCTGGAGGCAGAGGGGCTTATTGAGAACAGTTACAGGGAGACAGTTACTCCACAGCCACATGAAGAAGGTCGATGGGTTACTGTCAGGGGTAGGAAAGGGAACAGGCAGGCAGTACAGGGATCTCCTGTGGTAGTTCCCCTCAACAACAAGTATACTTTGAATACTGTTTTGGATACTGTTGAGGGGGACAACTTACCAGAGGTAAGCAATGGGTCACATGTCTCTGGCACAGAATTTATACCTGTTGCTCAGAGGGTAAGGGGTTAGAGGAGCAGAGCTTTAGTCATTGGGGACTCCATAGTCAGGGGGGTGTGGATAGGAGGTTTTGTGGGAACAAGAGAGACTCGCGATTGGTGTGTTGCCTCCCAGGTGCCAGGGTTCATGTTGTCTCTGATTGTGTTTTTGGGATCCTTGAAGGGGAGGGGGAGGGGGAGCAGCCCCAAGTCATGGCCCACATAGGCACCAACGACATAGGTAGGAAGAAAGGTGGGGTTCAAAGATAGAAATTCAGGGACCTAGGATGGAAGCTTAGAGCTAGAACAAACAGAGTTGTTATCTCTGGTTTGTTGCCCGTGCCACGTGCTAGTGAAGCGAGGAACAGAGAGAGAGCAGAGCTGAACATGTGGCTGCAGGGATGGTGCAAGGAAAGAGGGCTTTGGATTCTTGGATAATTGGAGCTCTTTCTGGGGAAGGTGGGACCTCTACAAACAGGAGGGTCTTCACCTGAAGTAGAGGGGTACCAATATCCTGGGGGGGGGAATTTGCTAATGCTCATCGGGATGGGGGGGGGGGGGGTGGAGTTAAACTAATGCAGCGGGGAATGGGAACTTGAATTGTAGCTCCAGTGTACTGGAGGTTGAGGGTAGTGAGGTCAGGGATAGGTTTACAAGGTCACGTGCGGGCACCAGCAATCAGGATGTTGGTTTGAAATGTTTGTACTTCAATGCCAGGAGCATCTGAAATAAGGTGGATAAACTTGAAGCATGGGTTGGTACCTGGGATTTTGATGTTGTGGCCATGGTTAGAGGAGGGACAGGAATGGTTGTTGCAGATTCCAGGATTGAGATGTTTCAGTCAGAACAGAGAAGATGGTAAAAGAAGGAGGGAGAGTGGCATTGTTAATCAAGGGTAGTATTACAGCAGCTGAGATAACATTTGAGGACTCATACACTGAGGTAGATTGGGCTGAGGTTAGAAACAGGAAAGGACAGGTCACCTAGTTTTCTATAGGCCTCCGAATAGTTCGGAGGAATGTAGAGGAAAGGATAGCAAAGATGATTCTCGATAGGAACTAGAGTAACAGGGAAGTTGCTATGGGATCTTTAACTTCCTCGATATTGATTGGGAATACTACAGTTCAAGTAGTTTAGATGGGTCACTTTTTGTTCAATGTATGCAGGAGGGTTTTCTGACACAGTATGTAGATAGCCAACAAGGGGCGATGCCATATTGGATTTGGTACTGGAGAATGAACACAACCAGGTGTTAGATTTGGAGGTAGGTGAGCACTTTGGTGATAGTGATCACAATTTGGTTATGTTTACAATAGCAATGGGCAGGGATAGGTACATACCGGAGGGAAAGAGGTATAACTGGGGGAAAGGGAATTATGATGCGATTAGGCAAGATTCAGGATGCATAGGGTGGGGAAGGAAACTGCAGGGATGGACACACTTGAAATGTGGAGCTTATTCAAGGAACAGCTACTGCAGGTCCTTGCTAAGTATATATTATCAGGCAGGGAGATTGTTGTCAAGAGAGGGAGCCATGGTTTACTAAAGAAGTTGAAGCTCTTGCCAAGAGAAAGAAGAAGACTTATGTGAGGTGAGGTGTGACGGCTCGGTTAGGGGGCTTGAGAATTCTAAGTTAGCCAGAAAAGATCTAAAGAGAGGGATAAGAAGAGCCAGGAGAGGACATGAGAAGTTGTTGGCGGATAGGATCAAGGAAAACCTTCTATAGGTATATCAAGAATAAAAGAATGACCAGAGTAAGATTAGGGCCAATCAAAGATAGTAGTGGGAAATTGTGTGCGGAATCTGATGACATGGGGAAGCGCTAAATGGACACGTTTTGTCAGTACTCACACTGGAAAAGGGCAATGTTAGTGAGAAAACGGAGATACAGGCTGCTAGATTAGATGGGATTGAAGTTGACAAAAGGGAAGTTTTAGCAATTTTGGAAGATCTGAAAAAGGATAAGATCCCTGGGCCGAATGGGATTTATCCTCGAATTCTCTGGGAAGCCATGGAGGAGCTTGGAGAGCTTTTGGCTTTGATCGTCATGTCACTGTTGACAGGAATAGTGCCAGAAGACTGGAGACTAGCAAATGTTGTTCCTTTGTTTAAGAAGAAGGTGAGTCAGGACAACTCTGGTAATTATAGGCCAGTGAGCATAACTTCAGTTGTAAGTAAGGTGTTGGAAAATGTTATAAGAGATAGGATTTATAATCACCTTAAAAGAATAACTTGATTAGGGATAGTCAACACGGTTTTTGTGAAGGCTAGATTGTGCCCAACTAACCTTATTGAGCTCTTCGTGAAGGTGACCAAAGAGGTGGATGAAGTTAAAGTGGTTGATGTGGTGTATATGGACTTCAGTAAGGCATTTGATAAAGGTTCCACAAGGTAGTCTATTGCACAAAATACAGAGTTCTGAGATTGAAGGTGATTTAGCGGTTTGGATCAGAAATTGGTCAGCTGAAAGTGGTTGGTGGGAAATGTTCATCCTGGAGCTCAGTTACCCAGTGGTGTGCTGCAAGGATCTGTTTGGGGCCATTGTTGTTTGTCAATTTTATAAATAATCTGGATGTGGGCATAGAAGGATGGGTTAGCAAATGTGAGGATGACACTGAGGTAGGCAGAGTTGTGGATATTGCCGAAGGATGTTGTGGATTACAGAGGGACACAGATAAGTTGCAGAGCTGGGTTGTGAAGTGGAAAATGGAGTTTAATGCAGAAAAGTGTGATGTAATTCACTTAGGAAGAATTAACAGGAATGCAGAGTACTGGGCTAATGGTAAAATTCTTATCAGTGTAGATGAGCTGAGATATCTTGGTGTCCAGGAGCATAAATCCCTGAAAGTTGTTTTCCAGGTTGATAGGGTTGTTAAGAAGGCATATGGTGTGTTGGTGTTTTTTGGTAGGGGGATTGAGTTTGGGAACCACAAAGTCATGCTTCAGCTATACAAGACACCTGGAGTATTACGTGGTTCTGGTCACCGCATTTTGGGAGGATGTGGAAGCTTTGGAAAGGATTCAGAGGAGATTTACGAGGATGGTGCCTGTTATGGAAGGAAGGTCTTATGAGGAAAGGCTGAGGGAACGGAGGCTGTTTTTGTTGGAGAGAAGAAGGTTGAGAGGTGACTTAATCGTGACATAAGATAATCAGAGGGTTAGATAGGGAGGACAGTGAGAGCTTTTTTCCTTGAATGGTGAAGGCTAGCATGAGGGGACATAGCTTTAAATTGAGGGGCGATAGATATAGGACAGATATTGAGGTAGTTTCTTTACTCAAAGAGTAGTAGGAGCATGGAATGGCCTGCATGCAGCAATAGTAGACTCGCCAATGTTAAGGGCATTAAAATGGTCATTGGAAAAACATATGGACAATAATGGAAGTTAGATGGGCTTCAGATTAATTTCACAGGTCGGTGCAACATCAAGGGCCAAAGGGCCTGTACTGCGCTGTAACGTTCTATGTTCTATGTTCTATGTTCTATAAGAATCGACAGCACGAAGGTTGCTTCAGAGTACGAGGAGACCTTGATCATCTGGGCCAATGGACCAAGGAGAGGCAGATGGAACTTTCTCTTAATGTGAGGTGCTACATTTTGACAGGGCAAATCAGGGCAGGGCTGAAAACGTGTTGCTGGAAAAGCGCAGCAGGTCAGGCAGCATCCAAGGAACAGGAGAACCGACGTTTCGGGCATAAGCCCTCGTCGATTCTCCTGTTCCTTGGATGCTGCCTGACCTGCTGCGCTTTTCCAGCAACACATTTTCAGCTCTGATCTCCAGCATCTGCAGTCCTCACTTTCTCCTCATATCAGGGCAGGACATCTTCATTTAATGGTAAGGTCTTGGGGAGGGTTGCTGAACAAAGAGACCTAGGAGTGCAGGTTCATAGTTTCTTGAAAGTGGAGTTGACAGGGTAGTGAAGAAAGTATTTGGTACTCTTGCCAAAATTGGTTGGTGTATTGAGTATTAGAGTTGGGAAGCCATGGTACAGCTGTACAGGATATTGGTTGGGCCACTTTTGGAATACTGCATTCAGTTCTGGTCTCCCTGCTATAGAAAGGATGTTGTGAAATTTGAAAGGGTTCAGAAAAGATTTACAAGGATGTTGCCAGGATTGGAGGGTTTGAGCTATAGGGAGAGACTGAATAAGCTGGGAATGTTTTCCCTGGAGTGTTGGAGCCTGAGGGGTCACCTTGTAAAAGTGTATAAAATTAAGAGGGATGTGAATAGGGTGAATAGTCAAAGTCTTTACCCCAGGGTAGGGGAGTCCAAATCTAGAGGGCAGAGGTTTACGGTGAGAGAGGAAAGATTTAAAAGGGACACAAGGGGGAACTTTTTTTATGCAGAGGGTGCTGCATATATGGAATGAGCTGCCAGAGGAAGTGGTGGAGGCTGGTACAATTACAACTTAAAAGGCATCTGGATGAGTATATGAATAGGAAGGGTGCAGAGAGATATGGACCAAATGCAGACAAATGAGACCCGATTAATTTAGGATATTTAGTTGGCATGAATGAGTTGGACTGAAGGGTCTATTTCTGTGCTGTACATCTCTACGACTCTATGATTCCATTTGCCTGTCTTTGGAAGTGAAAATTTGCTATAAACATGAATGAAGAGAACTTAAATACAGGTTGATTTGTTACATGCAACCCTTGCTGTACATCACTACTTCCCTTCTCTTGAGATTAAGAACTGAAAGATCTTTATCGTCTTTCTCAAATTTCCTTATGGCCTTACATTTCTGTATCTGGGAAATCAAAACCTACATTTCCAGCATACATTCTCTATTTGCCTATCTCCAACTTACAGCTCATTTCCTGCTCAACCATTGACAACTGAAACTTCAATTATTTCACAATGTTATTAAACAGCTTCTCCCCACATTATTCAGCTTGCCAAAGAAGATAACTTCGTTCAAAAATCTGTAAAAATGCACCTCTTGCAGTCTGCTTCCAAACCCTTATAATTTCTCTCTGCTTGTTGCTTTCAATCTTGTCATGGTTCATTCTATTTTGTGAAAAGTCTATACAAATAAGGTTGGCTAATTTGTTCCTAATGTCTTTTTTGCACTTGGTAATGCTCACAACGGTAGGAGGAATGTGGAAAAGTGTGAGGTGATTCACTTTGGAAAGAGTAACAGGAATACAGAGTTACTGGGCTACTGGCAAGATTCTTGGTAGTGTAGATGAGCAGAGAGATCTCAGTGTCCAGATACAGAGATCCTTGAAAGTTGTCCTCCAGGTTGATAGGGTTGTTAAGAAGGCATACGGTGTGTTAGCTTTTAATGGTAAGGAGATTGAGTTTTGGAACCATGAGATCATGCTGCAGCTGTACAAAACTTTGGTGCGACCACGTTTGGAGTATTGCATACAGTTCTGGTCACCGCATTATAGGAAGGATGTGGAAACTTTGGAAAGGGTTCAGAGATTTACTAGGATGTTGCCTTATGTGGAGGGAAGGCATCCTGAGGAAAGGCTGAGGGACTTGAGGCTGTTTTTGTTAGAGAAAGTTGAGAGGTGACTTAATTGAGACATATAAGATAATCAGAGGGTTAGATAGGGTGGACAGGGAGAACCTTTTTCCTCAGATAGCGAAGGCTAGCACAAGGGGACATAGCTTTAAATTGAGGGGTGATAGATATAGGACAGATGTCAGAGGTAGTTTCTTTACTCAGAGTAGTAGGGGTGTGGAATGCATTGCCTGCAACAGTAGTAGACTCGTCATCCTTTAGGGCATTTAAATGGTCATTTGATAGGCATATGGACGAGAATGGAATCGTGTAGGTTAGATGGGCTTCAGATTGGTTCCACAGGTCAGCATAATATCAAGGGCCAAATGGGCCTGTACTGCGCTCTAATGTTCTATGTTCACTTATCTCTCAGCCCCCTTCAGACCCCACCACATTGCTGATGAAGAGCTTATTCTCAAAACATCAACTCTCCTGCTCCTTGGATGCTGCCTGACCGGCTGTGCTTTTCCAGCACCACACTTTTTGACTCAGTCTTAGGCTATAGTCTGATATTGATCGGCTGGTAAATTGGGCAGAGCAAAGGCAGATGCATCTTGGGACGTCCAATAAGGGAAGGTTATACACAATGAATATTAAATCTCTTCGGTGTACAGAGGAGCAAAGGGACCTTGTTTTACATGTCTATCGGTCCCTGAAGTTGTTGGCACAGGTAGAAAGGGTGGTGAAGAAGCTGTATGGGATGCTTACCTTCATTAGCTGGCGCATAGAATATAGGAACAAGGAAGCCTTATTGCAACTTTATTAAATATTGGTTCGGCCCGAGATGGAATATTGTGTGCAGTTCTGGTTGCCCCACTATCAGTAGTATATAACCACACTGGAGAAGGTGCAGAGGAAATTTATTGGGATGTTGCTTGGGAAGGAAGGCTTAAGTTATGAGGATAGGTTGGGGTTTATTTTCCTTGGAGCAGAGGGGAGATCTGATTGAGGTATACAAAATTATGAGAGACATAGACAGGGTACATCATTAAAATATGCTCCCAATGGCAGACTTGTCAAAGACCAGAAGGCTAAGATGAGGAATAAGTGATTGAGAGGAGATCTGAGGAACTTTATTTTTTCACTCAGAGGGCGGTAGAAATATGGAACTTACTGCCCGAGAGTGTGCTGGGGGCAGATACTCTCACAAAATCTGAGTATTATTTGGATAAACACTTAAAATGCCGGGTATTGTAGGTTATGGGCCAAGTGCAGGTAAATGGCATTACAGTAGTTTGGTGTTTGATGGTCAGCATAGACACAGTGGGTCGAAGGGCCTGTTTCTACATTATATGACTCAATAATAAATGTAACATTTTGTTACTTTCTTTCACTTATGGAATGAAAATTGTCCGCAGGTGAAATCAAAAAGACATACTTTCACCATTTCTCTTATTTTGATTTTGTGGGATTACTTTTCTTCTTTCTACTAATATGTGGACAGGGTGATTGAGGATCAAGAATTTCACAAACTAAAATCATGTACTCGACAACAACCTGATGAAGGAGCAGCGCTCTGAAAGCTAGTGCTTCCAAATAAACCTATTGGACTATAACCTGGTGTTGTGTGATTTTTAACTTTGATTTAGCACCTGGCCATTGTAAGCTTGAAAATTCAGAGGCAGTAAACTCATTTAATCTGCTGGGAAGATGGTGGGGAAGGAGAAGGGGTTGAGATGCCTTTCTGCCTCCACCTCAATTGTGTTTATGTTGGGAAGACCCATGGACACCCCTTCTGTCCTCATCACCAATTGAGGCCTATAGGTGGGCAATTTAGGCCTCTATTTAATCCCTTGCCCCACCTCCAAAGTACAACAGGTGAAGAACAGAATATACTGTCCAACATTGCATTATATTCCATTGAAGTAACTGAATTTACATTTCGACAATGCTCAAGGTGGGAGTTGAACATGTGCCATTCTGTTGTTACACAAAACTCTGGATTACTATTGTAGGAACACGTGTTATGACATGAGTAAACCCTCCTGCTTAATTTAAACCAGCAACACAGAAACAAATTTATCCCGTGCAGTAATCTATGAAAATCCAAGAGGCCAAGAACTATTTAAAGTAAAAATTAACAACTTTATTTCTTCAAGTATAACAGAGAATAATTAACTAACAACTATTTACAACTCCTTCCTCTAAACTATCTTTTACTTTCCCTTCTATAATACCAGTTTGATAAAACCCCTGATTAAGATTCACTGAAAAATTCAAATTTGAAAACCAGCCAGCTGTCGAATCTTCCCTTTGTAGATTTGCTGTCCAGGTCAGTGTTGATGTTTTCCTCTGTGCAAACTCCTTCCTTAGACAGGTACCTCTCAGGGAGTTCTGACTAGCAGCTTCCATCTGTTGGTCTCATGGCAATTCTCCTTCAACAGTTCAATTTCCCCAGTCTTATACTCCAAAACATTGGATTGTTCCATTGATTTTCAATATTGTCAATATACTCAATTCAAACTTGGTTGGAGGTTGGTATAATTTAAACTGATTGGCCAAATTCAAATTTGTTTTTGTCTCCAGGCAACCAGCTACACTAACTGCTGGATCACATGTTACATTGTATCTTGTTGAGAGCCCTTGGTGCTGTCAGGTAGTTCTGCTAGCTTTTAACTATCTTAAAGATACAGTACACCCACATCTTCATAACACATACCAGCATGCAACTGTGCCAATATCTAAATGCAACATGCAGGCACTCTTTGGCCAGTTATTGTCCTACAGCGGCCTTTTCTGGGACTGCTGTCAGTCCTTTTCCACACTCAAACCTCCATGGGTCACTCCTGGGGAGATTTCAAATGGCACCCAAAGCCTGATTGAGGATCTGGCATTGCAAAAGGGTCTCACTGGGATCCACCATCTTCCCTTGCTGCTGATCCCCCTACACGTACACTCCATGCTGCTAACCCCCTCCCTCTAACACTTACGTCTATCTCAGGTCTCTGTAATCATGTGCCCCCAGTGGGTGTACTTCCAGCAGCAGCCACTGCCTCTCCTTTGGCACTGCTGAGCAAAAACATTTCCTGCCTCTGATTGATCAGGAGCTCTTGGCAAATGGAAGATGGAACTTCCCTTCCTGGGTACCTGATTCTATGAACGTCCCTCTGGTGCCCTTTGAGCTGCCTGTTTGCACGATAGCAGGCTTTCCCAGGAGAGACAATGTAGGTCACTCACTGGCCTTCCAGCTATTGACTGAAATCCCCTCGGTCTCCATAGAATTCCCTGACCTAGTAACCATGAAACTAACAAACTGTTGTAAAAGTGTCACTTGGTTCACTATATCCTTTAAGGTTCAGGAATCTATTGTCCTTACACAATAATGAGATTGAAAATGACCTAAAATACCAAGGAGCTGTATCAAACCATGATGGAAAATAGTAAGAATAAAACTAGACAGTACACTAAAAATCACCCAGGCACTGGACATGACAAAGGCACACATCAACTCATGACTGACATCTGGAAATTTGTGCCACAGTTGAGACAGCTATGTCAGACTGGTCATGGAACAGTCTAACATTAGCATAAACAGAGAATCCTACCTTTCAGCCAACTGTATCTCCTACTCCATCGCCATTCCCATGTTTCAGATATGGCAACACAGTGGTGTACAATTGAGAATAAGTAGCCATTTGTGTTCCTCAACTTTCAAATTTCATAATTTTAGACCAGGGAAACCTGTTGCTGACTATCACATACTTTTTCAAATGATGTCTTTGAAGACGGAGCATAAAAAGGGCACAGTATGGGTCTGAGTGGATACCTTCAATGTCCAGGTGGCTCAGTTGCACCACTATTGACTAAGTTTTGTCAAATTCTGTAAGACGTCAATGCCGGTCTGAGTCATAAGCAGGTGACTCAGATGGTGAGAGAGTCAATACTGAGAAGAAAAACCTACTTAAATTAGTCATCTGCAAGTTACCTCATTACTCTCCAGGAAGTCTTTCTCAAACTGTGCTTTAAATGAAATCACCATGGCTACAGAAATGTGTACAAGATAATCATTAAACGCCTTCTTGGACGCAGACAAAAGTCACAAGCCACTGGTTCAAAATCCAAATCCTAATATAAGTCACATTAAAGTCTATATAAATCTCACAACTGACATCACAATAAGATGTTAGTGCTTCTCCAGGGAGTATGAAGCTTTAAGTTAGAAGACCTACAGTTCAGAGCTTATAATGGGCCCATAACTGTCTCCACCTCCTTCTAGGCTGAAGAAAGAAATAACAACACCATCAATTAGTTCTCAAGTCAGTTCATACTTGCAATAGGCAGGTGACTGCATGCCATCACTCCACAGGGAGCACTGAAAACAGCAGCATACAGTTTTGGGTTTGTACTGATTATAGGCTTCCTCCTGGTCGAGGATTTCCTTGACTCGGCAAATGTCACCCTGTGGACATTTGCAGATGACCCTGCTGCCTCCAGGAATCATTACAGCTTCCAGTCCATTGATGTGCAACTGGTTTATATTCACTAACAACACATAACAGGTCTGCATCCATTTTCCTGACAGCTGTTGGAACACTTTGATCTCGTTCCAATCCTCCAGTACCCCCCACCCACACTTTGTCCTTGCATAGCAGGTGAGAGGCTGGCTGCTTGGCAGCAAGGGCTCATTTAATAACACTTTCTCTCAGAAACACACTTTTGATCTTGCCAGTTCATTATGGGACACTCTGTGGGTTTATAGCTGTTTTCATTCTATCTGCTTGTGCGTGAAAATATATGTCAGATCCAGGATGAACAATCAGCTGCTTCCTTCAATCTCAAATAAACCTATTCTCCAGAATGCACTGAATCATTTCCCCATCTCCGTTCAATCATTATCGCAGTTGGCAGTAATGTCTGGTGAGGTTTTTTTTAAAAATTCAACATTAATTTTAAAGACAGGGCTTTCAGAAGGATGCTTTCTTCCTTTTATAGTCTGGCAAGCTTATCAAGGTTATGGTTTAACACGTTGTATGCTATGCATATTGCAAACTAAATGTAGCACTGTAACATTTCATAAACTGTCCAGAAATGTCACGTCAATAAAAATTATTGAATATTATTCAAAATTACAGTCATAAGATGCCAGGTATTAAACTACTAAATAGGACACTGTATAATAGACTGAAGTTAGGTTATTTCACAAACCACAAGGCTAAACCTCAAAGCAGTTCACTGAGATGATCCGATTCCTAAGGTGTTTTACATCCTTGAAATAAGATGGTTATAATTATGTTGGTAGTTTTATAACTCAAGTTCACACAAGCAGTTTTACTGTGTTGTCGGCAAAATTTCAGAACAAGCTTCCACATTCAATTCATTTGGTTTGATATTAAAGATTTATTTAACCAGATGTTACAGTCAAGTTCAAAATCCTGTACTAATCATAGATCAATTATTTTAACTGTGTAACTCTTTCCTACCACTCAGTTCACTAACATCTTGCATCTTTTGTTACATTATAAGTAGAATGTGTTCATCAGACTGTCATTATTGAATCAGGCTAGTTTGGAACATTGGGAAGCCAGTTTTTCAAAACAGTTCATCAAATATAGTGTGATATAAAGGCTAGTCAAGGATTCATTTAAAAGTCAAACAATACCAGGTTATTTGGAAGCATTGACTTTCAGAGCGTTGTTCCTTCAAGTGGGGCAGGATCATAAGACACAGAATTTATAGCAAAAGATCACAGTATTGTGTAATTAAAACATTATATTGAACAAACCTAGATTGCTGTCAAGTCTGTCATCTTTTAGAATGGGTTGCAGGTTTCCATTTATTAATATGTAAATCCCAGAATATCTTCCAAGTCATATTCTCGAGATAACTTAAGATTTTATTTTAAAGAGTGAGATTTCAGTTCAGACAATGTATTTAAGGTACCAGGTTAGAGTCTGTCTATATCCCAATCTTGAGTCAGACTGGTTCTATTTCCAAAATAGGAATTTATAAAATGTCACATGGATTGACTGCCTGCAGGTTATGTGCTGTTGAGCAAAACTAGAATGTATTGGCAAATACAATTCTGCAAATGCAAATTCACCCAATAGACTTATAAGTGTGTGCATGTGAGGGAGAGAGAGTGTGTGAGTGTGTGCATGTGTGTGAGTGTGAGTGCACATGAGAGAGTGTGTGTTTGCATGTGCGCATGCTTGGTAGAGTGTGTGCGTGAGGGTGATGGAGTTAGCTCAAGAGCGTGACTTAAAAGAAGTTCTGGGTCTTACATATTAATGAATCAAAACCCGCAATTCATTCTAAAAGATGAAAGACTTAACATCAATCCAGGTTTGTTCAATATTTTGTTTTAATTGCATATATTCTGTGTCTTATGATCCTGCCCCACTTGTTGCCTGATGAAGGAGCAGCACTCTGAAAACTAATGCTTCCAAATAAACCTGTTGGTCTATAACCTGGTATTGTGTGATTTTTAACGTTGTACACCCCAGTCCAACACCTCCACATCAAGAAATCATTGGTATTGTGGTCTTAAGAACATATACGGTTAGTAGTGAAAAATAATGATTCACTCAAACTTTGAAATAGCAGTAGAACATGAAGAATTATACTTCCTTAGGAACATCTTTCTTCATGTGCATTCTGTTTGAAGGTCAGTCCTTGGCCTATTGCTTGCTTGTGTTTTGTTCTGAGCTGATTTTCTGTCAGTGGTGGTTTGCAATTGCCTTCTACTCTCAGGGACAGAGCAGATTCCAAGCCTACCTCACCTGAGATGGGTCTGGGACCCATGCTGTTGGTGTTATTCTGAACCGTGTCAAAACGTGTGGTGCTGGAAAAGCACAGCCGGTCAGGCAGCATCCGAGGAGCAGGACAGTCGATGTTTTGAGCATAGCTTATGCGCGAAATGTCGACTTTCCTGTTCCGCGGATGCTGACTAACTGGTTGTGCTTTTCCAGCACCACACTTTTTGACTCTGATTTCCAACATCTGCAGTCCTCACTTTCTCCTAGTTATTCTGAACCATACTAATTATCTAACTGAGATAACCAGGCCTCCTGGGGAAAATCTATGATTGTTCATTACTGGGAGAAAAAACATTTGTGAACTTCAAGCCAATTGCTTTAACAGTAGATAAAAAACATTTTTTTAGGAAAAACACCTGTTGACATCAGTATAATGGCAACAAAATATTTCAATGTTTACCTGAAAAATCTGATATTCAGCAGTAAACAACACAAACTACCTGGTTCTGATCTAAAACCAAGCATGCTAGTTTGTAAAATATGTGAGGCATGGCACAATTCTTTTGTTAAAAGCTGGAAGATTCTGATACACTAATTTTTTACATAATTATAATCTGTCTGGTCTTTTAAAACTGAATTCTAAGTCAACTGAATTCATTGTTAAAATGATTAACAATGTTCTCTTAAATCTGCTGGTGAGTCTAGGGATCGATGAAACCTGATTACCGATGCTGGAATCGAGGTCTGACCAGTATGGGAATGAGACCTGACCCCACGATGACCTGATATCAAGGACGACCAACCAGACTGATTGCAAGACCCCATGGCCACGACTGGTGCTCAGAACCCTATCAGATGCATTCAGTTACCTTGTGGAGAAGCTGACTTCACTCACCCACATCTGGGATCGACTACAAGCAGCCATCTACCCAGGAAACGTGAGAGGTGGGTGAGACTGAAACTCCAAGGGTTCAAGCCCCCATCCCCAACATTCTCCTGGCAAACGTTCATTGTGAACAAAATGGATGAACTAAAAGCTGGATTCACTTTCCAAAGGGAATTGAGAGAACTGTTGTGTGTTTTGCTTTACAAAGACATGGCTCACTCCTGTTTCACCAGACTGTGCCTTACAACCTGACGGTTTCTCAATGCACCGAATGGACCACTCAGCATCCTTGGGCCAGGCAAGGGGCACAGGGGTCTGCCTCCTGATCAACACCTTTTGGTTCTCAGACATGGCAATCCTGGTAAGTCACTGCTCCCTGGACCTCAAATATCTAAAAGTGACATGTCATCCATTCTATCTGCCACGCGAGTTCACCTCCACTATTCGCACAGTGGTCTACATCGGACTGGATGAGGAGTGAAGAGTATACTTGATGAAGTATACAACACTACAAAGAGTCTTGAGATGGAATATCCCGAAGCCTTGTTTGTCATAGCCAGTGACTTCAACCAGGCCAACCTTAAGAATATGCTGCCAAAGTTCCATCAACCCATCTCCTGTCAACACCAGAAGTCTGAACATTCTTTACCATTGCTGTACAACCATCAAAGATGCCTACTGTTCTGTTCCCCATCTGCATTTTTGAAAATCAGACCACAACGCTGTGTTCCTCCTCCAGCATACGAGCAGAAAGTGAAGTGTGAGGACTCAGTACAGAAAGTGGTGCAGAGTCAGTCTGAGGAATGGATGGGCAGCTCAGTGTCAGTGGGCTAGTCCATATTCAAGAACTCAGTGATCAACCTAAACGAGTATGCCACTACCATTATGGACTTCATTAGTAAGTGTATAGAAGACTGTATGCTGAAGAAGTTAACCTGAATGTCCCCCAACCAGAAATCATGGATGAATTGGGAGATCCATTCCTCACTGAAATCCAGGTCTAAGGCATACAAATTGAGCAACTCTAACCTATACAGGAAATCCAGGTGTGAGCTTCACAAGGCCATTAGAGATGCCAAGAGGCAATACCAAACTAAGCTTGAGACCCAGACCAATCACATGGACACTTTCAGTTACATATGGGGAGCAGAGACCTGGAGTTTGGAGATGATTTGCTTGGAATTACGGTGTTGAAGACGGAGCTGTAGTCAATGAGTACGAGCTTGTTATCCAGATGTTCCAGGGATGAGTGTAGGTGTCCAGGAATTGGAGTGGAGAGCACATCACTGTCTGCATCAATGGTGCTGAGGTGGAGATAGTCAAGAGCGTCAAGTTTCTGTGAGTGATGATCACCAGCAATCTGACCTGGTCCACCCGCATTGACATGATGGTCTGGAAAACACAACAACAACTCTACTTCCTCAGGATGCTAAGGAAATTCAGGAAGTCCATTAAAAACTCTTATAAATTTTTGTAGATGACCCATAGAAAGCAGTCTATCTGGGTGGATCACAGCTTGGTATGGCAATTACTCTTCCCATGACTGAAAGAAACTACAGAGAGTTGTGAACACAGCCCAGTCCATCACGTAAACCAGCCTCCCATCCACTCGCTCTTATCGACACTTCCTGCTACCTCGGGAAAGCAACTAAAACAATCAAGGACCCCTCCCACCCTGGTTCTACTCTCTTCCATCAAGAAGATATATAAGTTTGAGTATACGGACAAACAGATTCAAAAACAGTTCCTTCCCTGCTGTAATCAGCCTTTTGAATGGACCTCTTTAATGTTAATGTTAATGTTGATCTCTCTGCACCTTCTCTGTTGCTGTAACATTGCATTCTGCACTCTGTTGTGTTACCCTGGTGCATTTGTATAGTACGAGTTGTTTGTGAAGCACATAAGATATTACCTTTTGCTGCACCTTGATACATGTGACTCTAATAAATCAAATCAAATCAAATCAAATCAACAGGGGATAAAGTCTTCAGCACCTGTGGTAACTCCTGTGTGCTTTCCTGCACTTAAGGTAATTGATAACACTTGATTGATGCATGGAAAGTGCCTACAGTTACTTTAATTGCTATAATTAGTAATATATTTTAGAGAGAGATACACAGACACACTGGACCAAGCATCCAATGTTTGATTTTGTAAGTTATCTATAAGAGTTACAGCTCTCTTGGGCACTACTGATTAAATTTTCTCGCTGAATAAAGGCCCTTTGTATTTACCGTCAAGTAAGTAATACGTTTGTGTTCCAAACTCAAATCTACTGTGAAGAGGCACAGGAAGATAATTTTATCTGCACTCAAATCATCACATTAAAGTTGATCTGATCTCCAAGATTCAGAGAAGTAGTAGAATACCGGGCAAATGGTATAAAATAAGGCAGTAAGGGTAGCATGGTGGCTCAGTGGTTAGCAGTTCAACTCCAGCCTTGGGCGACTGTCTGTGTGGAGTTTGCACATTCTGTGTGGGTTTCCTCCAGATGCTCTGGTTTCCTCCCAAAATCCAAAGATGTGCAGGTCAGGTGAACTGGCCATGCTAAATTGCCCATAGTGTTCAGGGATGTGTAGGTTTGATGCATTAGTCAGGGGTAAATATAGGATAATAGGGTAGGGGAATGGGTCTGGGTGGGTTACTCTTTGGAGGGTTGGTGTGGACTTGTTGGGCTGAAGGGCCTGTTTCCACACTGTAGGAATTCTATGATTCCTGATTCAATGAAAACTGCCAAAGATTGAGAGCAAAGTATTTGTGTCAAGAGTAAGTTGTTAATTTTTGGATTTTGTTTAATATTACAGTAATGTGTTTCTCCTGATATTTGAGAAGCAATGCTGTTGCAGTAGTTGTTAGTGTCAGCTGATGTGGAGGAGATGGTCATTTCTGTGGATTCACTATCAGCCTGAATATGTTATATTTGTTCTCATAATGTAGGTGGCTCCAGCAAAACTGAAGATTCTGTCCAGCCCATGTTGGCCTGAGTGGGTGGTGGTGATGGGCACTTTCCTTGAACTGCAGCAGCTATTATGTAGTTGGAGCTCCCACGGCTGTATTGTAATGCAAACATAAAAACTGTACTTCTGATTGACTTGGCAATGTAACAATTTACAATAATATTCTTCACCAGCCACATGTTCAAAACACACATGGACTTTTTCAAGCCTCCGAGGACTTTCTTATGGATGTCATAAAAGTGAAAAAATTATATTCAACCTTAATTTTCCAGGAAATCTAAACCTTTGGTGTGTATAAATAACAAACGAGGAAACATTCGGGTTTATAATATCACTGACCTGCGAATATTGCATGGGATATTAATTTGTAAGAATGAGAAGAGCAAAAAAATTGCAGAACTAAGGAGGAGCAAAAATGAGTAGAAATAATTCTGCAACCTAATGCTCCAAGTGGGAAATATTGCTTGCAAGACATACAACCTGGGAAATCATAGGCACACTGCCTATGATTTCCCAAGATGCATTCCATGTGAGTGCTAGTTTTCAGTGGAAGCTCCAGACTGCAGATTAATCTATAGTAAGAGACAGAAATAGAAATGAACCAAGACAGAGAAAAACAAAAGTGGAAGAGGTTAGAGAGAGATTGCAGCAAAATAAAGATAGATTGATTACTAGGCTTGTGCGATTTATTGTTTTAATGACATTTGACATTTTATCTTGACTAATCCAGGATTTTATCCTAAATGTGGCAAGGAGAAATAAGAGCCTTAGTCCTGGAGCTTGCTGTTAGACATCGTCAGGATTGAGGTCACAGGGATCAGAGGACTTCAATCCAGGTTAATTAAAAGGAGAGAGGAAATTTATCCCTGAGGGGTGTGATACACACAGCAAGCAAGCTTCAGATTCAGCGGTCATTGCTTCTGGTTTAGAAAGGGGACAATGTGACGAGCTAAGAGTGTTTTCAAATGCTTTCGTTATTATAAAATTGTAGAATTGGTGAAAACAAACATAGATGGGCTAAGCATTTAAATCACATGGCTGGTGATCTGCCATACAATCTGACAGAAGGTAAGTTAAGAATGGTTGATGTGATAATTCTGCATTGTGGATTGAGTCTTTGTGGCCCATCTGCTGAACATAGGGAGAGCCAGCTGAATGTTTCAGAGAAACTGGGAGCCAATAATAAAAAAAAATCATTGGAACATAGAAACATGAGTGATTCATTTAGCTCCTTAAGTCTGTTTTACTACCATTCAAAGGAATCCTGACTAAACTCTCACCTCAATGTTCTTGTTTATCTTTGGCTGTCATCCCTTAAAACCTTTGATTAACAAATATCAGTAAATCTGACATAACTCTCAATTTTCTGAAGAGAATTCCAAACTTCTACCACCTTTATCAAAGTTGAAAAAAATGTGCTCTCTCTCTCTCTCTGCAGGCCATGTTCCACTGGTTACAACATAAATTTAAATTTAAATGCTTTTCCCAGTTACTGATATGGCTAATTATGCACTCTAATTCAAACAAATTAGAGTAAAATATTCATCAACCAGGCTTCTTTAATAAACAAAATTATTGATTTATAATAAAAGTGAGACTTTTTTTCACAAGAATACAAAGTTGATTAACACAGTTTGAAATATGAAGGTAAAATAAAGACTGTAAGCATGCAGACACAGATAACAATTAGAAATTTCTGGTCAGTTTGACCAGAATGTGGTACTTTATTTAACTCTTGACAGATTTGGTCAGCCTTCATTTGAGAAGATTTTTTGAATAGTTAATTTGAATTATCCAAATCACCAAAGACAGTTTCATATCTGTCTATGACACAAATCTGATCTCCAATAATAGAACTTTTCAGCTACTGCTTGGGTTACTGCATATGGAGTAAAAAACTCTGGAATATTTTCCTGCAACCATGTTACCTTTTTTGACATCACTTATTAACCTTTCATGTCTACTGGAGAAACTATTACTTCATTTCCCAGGTGTAAGTCAACTCCATCTACAAGAACACAATGGACAATCCCCACCATTACCATTCCAGAATTTAAGTCTGAATCCAGATGCATCTGATACAAAGTTACTACCCATACCAATACCATTTGCTAAATCTCAGACATTCAAATGTTTGCTGGGGAAAAGTTATGTCTTCTCCAGTAACAGTTTGATTGGCTCCTGTATCCTTAAGAGTAACAACAGGTCTACCTGCCTCATTTGAGGGATGAGGACTTACATTTCTTTTCACCACAAATGCTTTGCAGCTCTCGGGTATGTTATTCACCAACTCTACCTCCACAGTGATTTTTCTACATGACCTCACTGCTGCAATCAGAGCTACAACTTAGTCAGTCACAGTCTCAATTGTGGCTTCTTATTCTGCACTGACCTTATGTACCCTCAATACACAAGACCCAAAGGTTTACTCTACAAGTTCTAGTGATCTGCATGAGTGTGTCCCACTTTGTGGCAATAGAGAGGTATGGGCATCACTTTCGCACTCAGCACCTTCCTTTCTGGCCTGAGGAGGAGACATTTTCTGCTGCCTCTTCTTGCCTTGGCCACTTGTCTTTCTCTTGCCCTTCCATCTTTTATCTTTCTCAGAGATGAGGTGGTGACAATAAAGTATTTGGATTTGCAGACAAGCTTGTAATCATCAACCATCTCAACTGCCTTTCTGACTCTAAAAATACTCTTGATTCTCTTTGTAGATTATTACTAATTAGGAGAATGTATTTTTTTTCCCGGAAAACTAATTTCTCTTTGCATGGCCATTATCTTTAGTTTCTGCATCCAATAATCAAAGTTAATTTGCTTGACTGTCTCTGGAAGTTCAGAAATGTCTGCCTCAGAGATTAACCCTTAAGAAGTGTGAATTTTCCCCATTTCAGAATCTGCAGAAGCAGCCTGAGAAACATGACATAAACAACAGGATCTCTGACAGTCAGCTTACTTTGCATGAACAGTGTCCAGTTTTCTTTTGGCCATCTCGTTTGTTTAGCCATCTTTTCAAAAGAAATGAAAAATGCCTATTTTACCAAACTTGGGAGGTCTTGCACAAATTGAAACAGCTCCCTATTGATATTGGGCTGAAATTAGAGCTGTCCTCACCAGAATTTCTTTTAGTCAGAACCATCCTTTTTTCTTGTTTCAACTTTTGAAATTGGGCAAGTCTTTACAATCCCTTTCTGTCCCTGGCCTCTCTTCCCATTTCCTGGCTTTAACTTCTTAAGTGCTCTTTTTTGTCTGCTCTTCCTTTCTTTCAAGCATCCTTTCCTCTTTCTTTCTTGCTCTCTGAAATTCTAGCTCAAACTTTATTCTGTTCAATGGAATCTCTCCAGCTTAACCTCATCTTCTCCTGATGCCATTCATCACTTTTGGCTCTATTCCTTTAATCTTCAGCTTTCTGGTTGCTTGTATCTGAATTTCTTGTTTCCTAGCTCTTAGTCTATATCTAACTGCAAATGCAGAGGACAATTCCTACAAACTATTCATTTTGCCAGACAAACTTAATTGAATATTAAATGTAACTACTTTGAAAATATAAACTTATTCAAAGACACAAGAAATCTGGAGGCTTTCCTTTGTACTTGTCAATTTTTATTGCACTTCTAGCTTTGAGTGCTACCACAAGCTGCCAGTTCTATGTTATGTAGGAGGTTGGTAGAATATACTCTCTCTCTCTCATCCTACCGCACTACTGGCTCCAATCCGAATTTAAATGCTTTACCCAATGACCAGTGTAGCCAATTATGTATTTCCACTTAGATATAGAATAAAAAGGTCTATGCTTCAACAAACAACATTATTATTTAATTAGAAAAATAAAACTTACTTGACAAAGAGGTTTATAAAATCATGAGGGGCTTGGATAGGATAAATAGACAAAGTCTTTTCCCTGGGGTAGGGAAGGCCAGCACTACAGGACATAGGTTTAGGGTGAGAGGGGAAAGATATAAAAGAGACATAAGGGGCAACTTTTTCACGTAGAGGGTGGTATGTGTATGGAATGAGCTGCCAGAGGAAGTGGTGGAAGCTGGTACAATTGCAACATTTGGATGGGTATATGAATAGGAAGGGTTTAGAGGGATATGGGCTGGGTGCTGGCAGGTGGGACTAGATTGGGTTGGGATATCTGGTCTGCATGGATGAGTTGGACCGAAGGGTCTGTTTCCATGCTATACATCTCTATGACTCTATGATAAAAAGTGAGGCTATTTAACGTGCAGTATGAAATAACCGCGTGGGCGGCACGGTGGCACAATGGTTAGCACTGCTGCCTCACAGCGCCTGAGACCCGGGTTCAATTCCCGCCTCAGGCGACTGACTGTGTGGAGTTTGCACGTTCTCCCCATGTCTGCGTGAGTTTCCTCCGGGTGCTCCGGTTTCCTCCCACAGTCCAAAAGATGTGCAGGGTCAGGTGAATTGGCCATGCTAAATTGCCCGTAGTGTTAGGTAAGGGGTAAATGTAGGGGTATGGGTGGGTTTCGCTTCGGCGGGTCGGTGTGGACTTGTTGGGCCGAAGGGCCTGTTTCCACACTGTAATGTAATGTAATGTAATGTAAAACCACTTACCCTTCTAAATAAGCCTTCCCACATGTGCGCATTCACATCAATTAAAGAAAATAAAAGATCTTTCTCTGCAAAGATTAATATTGAAGAACAAGATTTTGGCCAATAATTGTTATTTCTTGAAGGAAGAATGGATAAGTAAAGAAATATTCACAATGGCTTTCAGTGGCATTCTGTCACCCATCGATTGCTTTTACTAAACCCAGGCAGTTGTCAATGGAACCTTTGTAGTTGCAGTTCTCTCAGGAATCTTTGAGCAGAGCTCATTCTGGGGCTTTTCAATAGAACATCTGGATCAATGTTTCTGTTACCACAATAGACCTACAAAACTTTTTTTATAGAAAGGCATAAAATGAGCTGGGTAGCTACTCTCTCTCTGAACAGACTGTACCTGACCAGAACTGCCAACAATATCAACACTGCTACAATTGTTGATAGCCACAAACTCAGACAATAAATCCAGCTTTTTCCTGAAAACACATGAATGTCATGAAGTCATGACTGTCACTAAATCCAGTAGTCTTCAACCTTGGCTGTTTACTTAGCTAAACCATGTGATTTCTAATCAACGGTTTGAAATATTTTGTATCACTATCCCTTCAAGGAGCTATTTAAAATAAAAACAGACAGTTTCTCAGCATCACAAATGCATCATTGTCCACAATCTTTTAAACATGAATCCTCAAAAGCAAAGTAATGAAGCGTTTTCATTACTTTTTCATATTTTTTCCTCAAGACGGATAAAATTGCTGGACAAAAGCAGCAAGCCTGAGGAGTAGAAGAATTTTAGAATTCAACAAAAGATGACAAAAACTGGATCAAAAAGGAAAAAAAAAATTGAGTATGAGAGTAAAATTGTAGGGAATACAAAAACTGACCAAACAAGTTACCATAAATACGTGAAGAGAAAAAGAGTAATAAATACAAATGGAGGTCCCTTCCAGCCAGAAGCCAAGGAAATTATAATGGAGAACAAAGAAATGGAATAAAAATTGAACATTTTCTTTGATAAGGTGGGCATATATAACCTCCATGCAATGTTAGGGAACCAAAGATCAAGTGAGAAGGAGGAACTGAAGGAAGTTGTATTAGTGCATAAATGGTGCTCGGGAAATAAATACGGTTAAAGACTAATAAATTACCATGGCCTGATAATCTACATTCCAGAATGCTAAAGGAAATGGCCCTGGAAATATTTGGTGCATTGGTGGTCGACTGCAAACATTCTATAGACTCTGGAGCAATTCCTACAGATTGGAGGGTGGCAATTTAAAGAAAGAGGGGTGAAAAACAGCAAAGTTCAAAGCAGTTAGCCTAACATGAATGGTGGGAAAAGTTATAGAGTATATTGTAAAAAAGGTGATGAAAGAACACATGGAAAGCATTAATGGGATCAGGCAAAGCTAGCACAGGTTTATGAAAGGCAAAGCATGTTAACAAATCTTCTGGAGGATGTAACTCATAGAACAGAAATGGCAGAACCAGTGGCTGTGGAGTATTTGAGTTTTCAAAAGGCATTATGTAAGGTTGCACACAAGAGGTTAGTGGGCAAAATTAAAACACATGGGTCAGTGGTAATATATTGGCATGAACTGAGAATTGTTGCCCAACAGGAAACCGGAAGTGGGAACAAATGTGACTATTTGCCACTCTCCAGGTGGCAGGCAGTGACTAATCGGGTACTGCAAGGATCAGTGCTTAGACAAAATTATTCACAATACATATAAATATCCTGGATGGGTGAAGCAAATGCAACATTTTCAAGTTTGCTGATGGCAGAAAACTGCATGGAATTGTGAGTTATGAGGTGGATTAGTGGTGATTTAGACAAGCTGAATGAGTGAGTAAACACATGCACAGATGCAGCACAACATGGTACATCTGACATTATACACTTTGATTTGAAAACCAGAAAGGCAGAAAATTATTTAAATGGTGTTATAATTGGGAAATGTGGATGTACAAAAGAAGCTGAGTATCCCCTAACACAAGTCAATGAAGGTAGACAGGCAGGTGCAGCAAACAATTAAGGCAGCAAATAGCATTTTGGTCTTCATTACAAGATGATTTGAATTCAGAAGTAGAAATGTCTTATTTCAGTTATACAGGGCCTTGGTGAGACTACACCTGGAGCTTTGCCTGCAATTTAGTCTGCCATAAAAGGTACAATTGCCATAGAGGGTGTGCAGTGCAGGTTTAAAGGGCTGATATTGTGGATGGCAGGACTGTCAAATGAAAGATGAGAGGTGATCCGTTTAAAGTATATAACATTCTCATGGCTGGACAGAATATTTGGGGGGGGGGGGGGGGGAGGTGGGGAGCGGTGAAGTTCTCCCTGGTTTGGGAGTCTAATATCAATGGTCACAGTCTCGCAAGGCAGGCAATTTAGGACTGAGATGGAGAAAAATGTCTTCACTCGAAGGGTAGCAAACACATGGAATTGTCTATCACAGATCATTGTGAAGGCTAAGAATTTGAATATATCAAAAAAAAGAGATTCATTTTTGTTTAGGCATTAAAGGGATATGGTGTTGAGATTAACAATCAGTCAATGGCAGAGATGGCTTAAAGATTGAATGGCCTACTCCTGCTCCTAGTTTCTAGATGTGAAATCCAGGACTGGATTAGAAACCTTTTTCTGATAAATATACATTGCACTGCTTCCAAGGCGAACATATCTGTTCTTAGATGTGATGTCCAGAACTGCTCATGGTATTCCAAATATGGTCTTACCTAGATTTCCATCACTATAATATAATTTCTGCTTCCACAAATTCCTCTCGGTATAAAGGCCAGCATTCCATTTGCATTTTAAATTATTTTATATACTCGCTCGTGACATTGTAAAGACCTATGTTTCCGGATCCATATATTTCCTTGGAACTCCATTGTTTCCAGCATGTTATCATCAACAAATCACCTTGCTTTTTTCATTTAAGCTAGCAGTGAACATAAAAATCCCATTAGCTCCATTTCCCTTTTTGCCTGTGGCTTTTGCTTGATTACTGTAAATCAATGAACTCCTCAGTGGATCATATTTCTGATTTCAGCTGTTTTGTTGATCAGATGAAAATAATATGATCTAAAAATGCTAAGAAATGAAAAATAACTCTGGAATTGAACATGATATAATGAAAAGTTTGGCTATTTGACCACTATTGGATCTCTGATTGACTTTAAGGAGGTGGCTTGGGAAATCGTGGATGTGTTGGTGATTATTTTCCAGAGTTTGATAGATTCGGTGTCGGTTCCTGAGGATTGGAGGGTGGCTAATGTTATACCACTTTTTAAGAAAGGTGGGAGAGAGAAAGCAGGAAATTATAGACCAGTTAGTTCTGACCTCAGTGGTGGGAAAGATGCTGGAGTCTATTATAAAGGATGAACTTACGGCACATCTGGATAGTAGTAACAGGATAGGTCAGAGTCAGCATGGATTTATGAAGGGGAAATCATGCTTGACTAATCTTCTGGAATTTGAGGATGTAACTCTGAAGATGGACGAGGGAGATCCAGTAGATGTTGTGTACCTGGACTTTCAGAAAGCTTTTGATAAAGTCCCACACAGGAGGTTAGTGAGTAAAATTAGGGCGCATAGTATTGGGGACAAAGTACTAGATTGGATTGAAAATTGGTTGGCTGATAGGAAACAAAGGGTAGTGATAAACGGCTCCATTTCGGAATGGCAGGTAGTGACCAGTGGGGTACCACAGGGATCAGTGCTGGGACCGCAGCTTTTTACAATATATGTTAATGATATAGAAGATGGTATCAGCAATAACATTAGCATATTTGCTGATGATACAAAGCTGGGTGGCAGGGTGAAATGTGATGAGGATGTTAGGAGATTGCAGGGTGACCTGGACAAGTTACGTGAGTGGGCAGATGCATGGCAGATGCAGTTTAATGTGGATAAATGTATGGTTATCCACTTTGGTGGCAAGAACAGGAAGGCAGATTACTACCTCAATGGAATCAATTTAGGTAAAGGGGCAGTACAGAGAGATCTGGGTGTTCTTGTACACCAGTCAATGAAGGCAAGCATGCAGGTACATCAGGTAGTGAAGAAGGCTAATAGCATGCTGGCCTTCATAACAAGAGGAATTGAATATAGAAGCAAAGAGGTGCTTCTGCAGCTGTACAGGGCCCTGGTGAGACCACACCTGGAGTACTGTGTGCAGTTCTGGTCTCCAAATTTGAGGAAAGACATTCTGGCTATTGAGGGAGTGCAGCGTAGGTTCACGAGGTCAATTCCTGGAATGGCAGGATTACCTTACACTGAAAGACTGAAGCGACTGGGCTCGTATACCCTTGAGTTTAGAAGACCGAAAGGGGATCTGATTGAGACATATAAGATTATTAAAGGATTGGACACTTTGGCAGCAGGAAACATGTTTCCGCTGATGGGTGAGTGCCAAACCAGAGGACACAGCTTAAAAATACGGGGTAGACTATTTAGGACAGAGATGAGGAGAAACTTCTTCACCTAGAGAGTGGTGACTGTGTGGAATGCTCTGCCCCAGAGGGCAGTGGAGGCCCAGTCTCTGGATTCATTTAAGAAAGAGTTGGATAGAGCTCTCAGATTGTGGAATCAAGGGTTAAGGAGATAAGGCAGGAAGAGGATACGGATTAGGAATGATCAGCCATGATCATATTGAATGGTGGTGCAGGTTCGAAGGGCTGAATGGCCTACTCCTGCACCTATTGTCTATTGTCTATTAAAATTCTCATTCTCGTTTTCAGATTGCAGCATGGCCCTATTCTTCTTTATAATCCTTCGAGATGTCTGTTCTCATTGAATTCTTATTTCTTGTGCATTACTACGTTTAGGCTTTCTATTTGTGGTGGCTGCACCTTCAGAAGCTGGAAATCCCTCTTTTCACTTTGCCTTCCCATCTCAGTTTCCCCATTTAATACGGTCCTTTAAACCTACCTCTTTGACCCAAATGTTGGTCACCTGAACTTACATCGATTTTACATTGTTCTGTAACACATTTTGTTTTAGAATGCCCCTGTGAAGTGCCTGGAGATATTGTACTATGTTACTGGTACTAAATAAATATAAATATATGATTGTTGGCCCAGCCATGAGATGCCCACATCCCTTAAATGAATATTAAAATAGAAGTTGTTGTTGCTTCACCAAGATAACATAAGCATGACATGATAAGAGTTTGCATCATTAGGGCTCAATGGAAGAAGAAACATGTTTCTATGCAAATAATAATCTTGCAGAGCAACAGCAAGATAAAGCAGATACTATTGCAACCACATTTTTTTGTAGTTTCTGAATTTACTCTTTGGATCGTTTTGTGTTTTATGTGCTTGGCCGACTGTGCTTCACTTGTTGTTTGTGTGTTATTGCAGTGATGGGAGGAGGTCCATCCACGTAAGTTGTAGCACAGTGATACTGATTATTATCACCATTTCAACAGCTCAGTTGAAAATCAAAGAATAGGATGTAGTTCCTCAAACTGTTGCCATTTTATTTCAAATATTGGCCTAATACAATGAGTTTAATATAAATTACTGTGATGAAGGAAAACAATGGTAATAAATAGTAATTAGGGTGGCACGATGGCTTGGTGGTTAACACTTCTGCCTCATAGTTCCAGGGACCCAGGTTTAATTCCACCCTCAGGTGACTGTGTGAAGCTGCACATTCTCCCTATGTCTGTGTGGGTTGCCTTTGGGTGCTCCGGTTTCTTCCCACAATCCAAAGATGTACAGGTTAGGTGGATTGACTGTGGTAAATTGCCAGTAGAGTCCAGGAACATGCAGGCTAGATGGATTAACTAGGAGAGATAGGTGGGATGTTCTTCAGAATGTCGGTGTGGACTCAATGGGTTAAATGGCTTGCTTTCACACTGTACGGGATTTTATGATGAAGTACACATTTCCATTAAAGATTCCTCCCATGCACCTCCATCTTAAGGAGAATTCAGAAAGTTCAAGGCTTTATGAAGACAGCAGATTCTGCATTATAAATTTTACTTGCTCTTTCTCAAGTCCTTGCCTGAAATGTGGAGATTTTATTTTGTTATCTTAGCCGTTCTTGGTAGATGTACCTGTTTGAAGGCAGGGGACAGATGTAAAATGCAACCAGTTTCCTGCCTGCCTGCTGCCTTCCTGACTGCCCTGAACTATCTCCCATTTTATGAGAGATGATAGACTGAACAAGGCTGTGCAATGTCTCTTTCAGGCAGCTACCTAAGTGTCTCATCTTAATTTACTCACGGCAGCGGGAAGCCAAGCCAATCAGTTACTTCATCAGGAGTGGAGAATTGCCGTTGACTTTTATTCCATCTAATCAGAGCTGTTGAGCCAAGTTGTAACCATTTCCTCCAAACCTTAGCTTGAATATATGATCGAGTATTGGGACCATTCTGTTCTCTTTAACTCGGTTCCATAATGGACTGATCACAGAACTATTGTGACTTTGTCAGTTATCATTTTAACTACAGCTGGTTTTGATTTATCACCATTATAGTACCGAGTGGAGCATAGACAACAAATTGAATGGTAGTTTATATATCCAATTGGCTGTGATCAGTCCCTTTGTCAATACAATGAATATGCAGCACAGATTGTCTCCCAGTACTAAGGCCTCTAACATAAATCTAATCAAATCAAATTGTAAACCAGCCCCTATGTCAATTAACCAACGGAAAGGTTTGTAATGCAAGGAATTTTAATGTCCCTCTTGAACCGTGGAGGAAAAATTTGTGCACAACTTTTGCTTGTCACTTTTCCCTTCTCCTGGTCCTGCCCAAAATCCCTTCACACCGTTATTTAAATATTCAGGGGAGATGCCCACACTTTAGTGGCACAACAGCTTCAAGGTGTGGACATTGCTGGCAAGCACACAGTTTAATGGCAATCATAAGTTATTCTTGAGGAGGGGATCATTAACCACCCTCTCAGTGTGCATGATAAAATTACTTCCATAATGCATTTAAAAATGTAGATCCAGGAATCTGACTCAATAATAGTGATATATGTTCAAGTCAGGATGGAGTTTGATGAGAGAAAGTTGAATGCTCAAACAAAATGGTAAAACATTTTATTACGTCGCTTTCACGAGAAGAGAGGTCAATTTGTTAAGTGATTTCTCTAGTACAATTGCCTTGGGAGGCCTGCTTAAATTAGGTGTCAATAGATCCTCTGCAGGATGTATGTTTGCTTTCAAGATAACTAGATCTCAATGGAACATCCAAGGAGCTTAGTGGAAGTCAAATGATAGCCAGGCTATCATGTGAGTTCACTCTGCTCAGATATCTCTTGTAGAATATTACAATGTAGACCTAAGAATAACCCAAGGGTTTCCAGTCTATGTTTAATAAAGAAACTTATGAAAGGTGTAAGTTGAAACATTTGAATCCTGCCCTAAACTGTGCTGCCTCACTGGAGCTGCATTCTTCCAAATGAATGTGAAATATTAAACCTCACATAGCTTTAAGAAGTATGTCCATGACACTTAAAATTGCAGCAACATAATTTACACCACTATGATTTGTAGGGGTTCCAAAACAAGTTGAAATTTAAGCTAATCTCAGGACAACTGCAGCATGAAATTTCTCCTAGAAATCCCATTCAGTAGCATCCTTTTTTCTGTAGTTATGCAATTGCCTGTTCAGAGCTGTGGGAATAGAATGATAAGCGATTTCCATTTTGGTAAAAAAGTTTTTCTCCTAAAGTTTTAATTGCAGGCTTGTTATTAAATCTGATTTCTCATTATTGCAGCTCTTGAACATAAAATTAATCATAAAATTCTGATTTGTTTTTATATGGGGAAAATCATCGATGTTTCTAAATCGACCTCATTCAGATATCTGTAAATGCTGAAGTTAAAGCTGAAAGTGCTTGATGGGTACAGCAGGCCTCTGAGCATATGGATTAGAACTTCTACTCTTCGTCAGAACTGTTGTAATGATCTTGCATTAAGTGCCAGTAATTGCTGTCAGAAGAAATTCATGCTCACAGTAGTGTTGTTAAAGTTGCAAAATTCTGTGCAATGCAGTGTTTTTGATGTCCATGCTTTTAGTATGCAATAGAAAATCCTTGACTGCCTTTTATTTTAAACCAAAAATCTCATGTGGATTAATTAAAATTTGAAACACTGCCAGAACAATAACTCGTGAATTTTAATTGCCATTTCAACTGACAGTTACCCTCACACTATTTATTGAATAACATAATGCTGGTAAAACACTTTTAGGAATTGATCGGAAGAGAAAAGTACAGTTCTTAAGGAGTAGTTTTTAAAAGTCTCCTCGGATCAGATTCAGTTCAGATCTTTTTGATTCTTTCTGAAGTTGATTCCTTTGTTCTTTAGCATTTGTTCAGTGTATGAGCTGGATAAGCAGTTCATGTAATAGCTTTAAAATATTTGAAGCTACAAAGTTGAAAGATAATGAGGGATTCAAAGCTGAAACATGGATTTGGAGATCAGATAACATGGAGCTTCAAATCCAGAGTATGGATTTGTATTCCATTTACAACATTTATTTGTACAATTGTAGCTAATTGTAACTTTTTAAAAAAGTGCTTGTTTTGTTGACTCCACATATTCATTATGCCTGAAACGTCAATTTTCTTGCTCCTTGGATGCTGACTGACCTGCTGTGCTTTTCCAGTACCACACTTTCCGACTCCACGTATTCAGAATGCTGTTCACAGTCATTTATGTTGAATTTAAAGTTTTTCTGTTGCCACTTATAGTAAAGGTTTATTATATGGTATTATCTGGGATCTTTGGTCTAAAATAGAGGTAAATGAGCTTTGCATTTTTAGTTCTGTAAATGTGACACTTTTTAAAAGATCAGAAACACATTTTAGAAGCAGGGCCAAAACAGCATTTCTAAGAAATCACAATGTAAGTCAAATAAATATCCAAGCTACCTGGAGTGATAATTGTTGAAGGGTATACTAATTTGAGACTTATAAACCTGTGAAAGACAGGACCATGTCCAGAAGCAGGTTCAGTTCAGAAGCAAAGATCCATGCCAGCATTTGGGCTTTTTTAGCAGCCCAAAAGTTGTCATAGTAACTGTAAAAGGCTCAGAGATTTTAGAGATTTCTGAGAAATGTCAGTGAGTTAACCTGTTTCTGCTTGTCTTTGGGAGAGATGGAAAGAATAATGTCTGGTGATTGTGCAGAAAATCAGCAGAAAGAAGTACTTGTAATCTCATCAGTTGCAAAAGAATTGAGGTTTGAGTATTATGGTTCTGGGTGGAAATGGTTGAGTGTTTTTGTTGTTTATATTGTGTGATAAATGTATGCCTTTTTGTTTAAAGTACATGTGTAGCCTCTTCTAAACATAATTAGTGACTGACAACTAAGGTAACTGAATTGTTAAAATTAAACTTTTGGTCTATCAATCAGGTAGACAGGATGGTGAAGAACCTGTCTGGTACACTTGCCTTTATTGGTCAGTGCATTGAATATATTGAATAGAGGAGTCAGGAGGTCATGTTACAAGTGTGCAGGATATTGGTTAGGCCATGTTTGGAATACTGCATTCAATTCTGGTGTCCCAGCAAAAGGAAAGATATTGTTATGGGAGATTTCAACATGCACGTAGACTGGGAGAATCAGGATGGTATTGGACCTCAAAAAAGGGACTTTGTGGAGTGCCTCTGAGATGCATTTTTAGAACAGCTGGTGCTGGAGCCTACCAGGGAGAAGGCAATTCTGGATCTGGTGTTGTGCGACGAACCAGAATTGATCAGGGACCTTGAAGTGAAGGAGCCATTGGGAAGTAGTGATCATAATACAATAAGCTTCAATCTGCAATTTGAGAGGGAAAGGGTACAATCGGAAGTGACAATATTTCAGTTGAATAAAGGGAACTATGGAGCTATGAGGGAGGAGCTGGCCAAAGTTCAATGATGCAATACCTTAGCAGGGATGACAGTGGAGGAACAATGGCAGATATTTCTGTGTATAATGCAGAAGATGCAGGATCGATTCATTCCAAAAAGGAAGAAAGATCCGAGGAGGAGGCATGGGTGGCCATGTTTCTGGATTAGTAGTGCTGGAAGAGCATAGCAGTGGCCGTGGCTGATGAGGGAAGTTAAGAAACATATAAAGTTAATAGAGAAAAAGTATAACATAGCAAAGATAAGTGGGAAAACGGAGGACTGGGAAGCTTTTAAAGAGCAACAGAGGATAACTAAGAAGGAAATATGCAGAGAAAAAATGAGGAACGAAGGTAAACTGGCCAAAAATATAAAGGAGAAGAGTAAAAGCTTTTTTAGGTATGTGAAAGGGAAAAAAATGGTTAAGACTAAAATTGGGCCCTTGAAGACAGAAACAGGGGAATATATTACGGGGAACAAAAAAATGGCAGAAGAATTGAATTGTTACTTCAGATCTGTGTTCACTGGGGAAGACACAAGCAATCTCCCTGAGGTAACAGCGGCTGAAGGACCTGAACTTAAGGGAATTTATATTTGCAAGGAGAGACTGTTAGGTCTGAAGGTTGATAAGTCCCCGGGGCCTGATGGTCTACATCCCAGGGTACTGAAGGAGGTGGCTCGACAAATCGTGGATGGGTTGGTGATTATTTTCCAGAGTTCGATATATTCGGGATCAGTTCTTGCAGATTGGAGGGTGGCTAATGTTGTCCCACTTTTTAAGAAAGGTGGGAGAGAGAAAGCAGGAAATTATAGACCAGTTAGTCTGACCTCAGTGGTGGGAAAGATGCTGGAGTCTATTATAAAGGATGAAATCACGACACATCTGGATAGTGGTAACAGGATAGGTCAGAGTCAGCATGGATTTATGAAGGGGAAATCATGCTTGACTAATCTTCTGGAATTTTTTGAGGATGTAACTCTGAAGATGGACGAGGGAGATCCAGTAGATGTAGTGTACCTGGACTTTCAGAAAGGTCCTACATAGGAGGTTAGTGAGCAAAATTAGGGCGCATGGTATTGGGGGCAAAGTACTAACTTGGATTGAAAGTTGGTTGGCTGACAGGAAACAAAGAGTAGTGATAAACGGCTCCATTTCAGAATGGCAGGCAGTGACCAGTGGGGTACCGCAGGGATCAGTACTGGGACTGCAGCTTTTTAAAATATATATTAATGATATAGAAGATGGTATTAGTAATAACATCAGCAAATTTGCTGATGATACTAAGCTGGGTGGCAGGGTGAAATCTGAGGAGGATGTTAGGAGATTACAGGGTGACCTGGACAGGTTAGGTAAGTGGTCAGATGCAGTTTAATGTGCATAAATGTATGGTTATCCACTTTGGTGGCAAGATCAGGAAGGCAGATTACTACCTCAATGGAATCAATTTAGGTAAAGGGGCAGTACAAAGAGATCTGGGTGTTCTTGTACACCAGTCAATGAAGGTAAGCATGCAGGTACAGCAGGTAGTGAAGAAGGCTAATAGCATGCTGGCCTTCATAACAAGAGGGATTGAGTATAGAAGCAAAGAGGTTCTTCTGCAGCTGTACAGGGCCCTGGTGACACCACACCTGGAGTACTGTGTGCAGTTCTGGTCTCCAAATTTGAGGAAAGACATTCTGGCTATTGAGGGAGTGCAGCGTAGGTTCACGAGGTCAATTCCTGGAATGGTGGGACTACCTTACGCTGAAAGACTGGAGCAACTGGGCTTGTATGCCCTTGAGTTTAGAAGACTGAGAGGGGATCTGATTGAGACATAAGATTATTAAAGGATTGGACACTCTGGAGGCAGGAATCATGTTTCCACTGATGGGTGAGTGCCGAACCAGAGGACACAGCTTAAAAATACGGGGTAGACCATTTAGGACAGAGATGAGGAGAAACTTCTTCACCCAGAGAGTGGTGGCTGTGTGGAATGCTCTGCCCCAGAGGGCAGTGGAGGCCCAGTCTCTGGATTCATTTAAGAAAGAGTTGGATAGAGCTCTCAAGGATAGTGGAATCAAGGGTTATGGAGATAAGGCAGGAACAGGATACTGATTAAGGATGATCAGCCATGATTATAATAAATGGTGGTGCAGGCTCAAAGGGCAGAATGGCCTACTCCTGCCCCTATTGTCTATTGTCTAAAACCTGAAAGGTTTCAGAAATGATTAACAACAATGTTGCCAAGGTTGGAGGGTTTGAGCTATAATGAGAGGCTGAATATGGTCAGGCTATTTTCCCTGGAGGCTGAGGGGTGGCCTTATAGAGTTTTATAAAATCATGAGGGGCATGAATAAGGTGAATAGCCAAGGTAATTTCCCAAGATAGGGAAGTCCAAAACTAGACAGCATAGGTTTAAGGTGGAAAGAAAAGATTTAAAAAGAGCCTAAACAGCAACTTTTTCACACAATGGGTATTGTGCGTATGAAGTGAGCTGCCAGAGGAGATGGTGGAGGCTGATACGATTATAGCATTCAAAAGGCATCTGGGATGTGTATATGAATAGGACGGACTTAGAAGGATATAGGAGAAAGTGAGGTCTGCAGATGCTGGAGATCGGAGCTGAAAATGTGTTGCTGGAAAAGCGCAGCAGGTCAGGCAGCATCCAGGGAACAGGAGAATCGACGTTTCGGGCATAAGCCCTTCTTCAGGAAGGATATAGGCCAAATGTTGGCAAATGGGACTAGATTAATTTAGGATATCTGGTCAGAATGGACGATTTGGACTGAAAGGTCTGTTTCTGTGCTGTACATCAGTGACTCTGTGACTATGACTCTAGGACAATATACTGGTGCACCAATCCAAACTGTGATCAATGAGGTTGGAGGTCAATTTGGTTGTAGTAAATAAGATGGAATATTAAACTATTCATTCTTCACATTTTTATGGCCTTTTGATTGAACTGAAGAATTACATTTTTATTTTTGTTATGTCTCAAAACAAACAGTTTTGGAAAGATTAATTAGGGTGGGTATACAACGCATAGGCAATTTGCTACCACTGGTTTTCATGATGTGGAGGAGCTGGTGTTGGATTGGGGTGGACAAAGTTAAAAATCACAACGCCAGGCTATAGTCCAACAGGTTTAATTGGAAACACTAGCTTGCGGAGCGCTGCTCTTTCCTCAGGTTGTTGTGAAGTATAAGATCATAACACACGGAATTTATAGCAAAAGATTACAGTGTCATACAGTGATATATTGAACAAACCTGGATTATTAAATCTTTCATCTTTTAGAATGGATTTACATATTAATGAACCAAAACCTGCAACCCATTCTAAAAGATGAAAGATTTAACAATCCAGGTTGATTCAATATATCACTGTATGACACTGTATAACTATCAGTTTTGGCAAATCATGCCTTTTTTCAGCAATACTCAATTTTTGTACTACCAAATGTCTATCTGAATATATATTGACCAGGACATGAGGAATATCTCCCTTTGGTTCTTGGCTAAAATAGTGCCATGGGATCTTCCTGTGTTCATTTCAAGGAGGGGACATGGCTTTAATCTAAGTCTCTTATCCAAACATAATACATGTGGCAGTGAAGTATGCCAGCATTGATTTTTGTGCTTAAGGCCTGGAATGGGACTTAAATACACCACCTGCTGCTGACTGAGAAGTGAGAGTGCTACCAATTGAGTCACAATTGACATTCACAAAGAGTGTAATCAGTAAGAATATATGCCCTACAAAAGGTTTTGGATTACATGTAATCCTTCATCTGTTGGTTGTACAATTCCTTAAAAAAACTCAGTTTTAAATTTTAATATTTTGTCATTTCAATGACTTTAAAAGTCTGTTTCTCTTTTGTGAATTCCAAATAACATTTATGAGAACAATACTGAGATGCTTTAATTTCTGATTGCTTTCATCATCTGATATTCATCTACAGCTTTGTTAGCGGCAGATGTACTTCCTTTTTCTGTTTTGAATCTGCCCTTTCTCCTCTGTCAGAGAGCTAACAGCCCCATACACCTCATTAACCTGCCTCCTTTAAAAATAATAGTTCTGCAGCTGCAGTTAGTGGCAGCCTGATTTTGACATTACTCAAAAAGTTAATCAAAATCTTAAAGGAACAATTGCTTTCATCAATAGAGAACGATTATATCCGGATTTCTGTCTGTCCTTTTTGTCCTTATCTTGCTGGAAATGTCGGATTTCTTCTATAATTGGCAGAGAAAAAAAGCACAGAATTCAAGGCGGGGCTGCCCGACCTCCATGAAGAATTACTCATTCCTCAACACCATACTATTGTTGCACTGGGAAGTTTTGCCAGTTATCAGTAACACAACAGGTAATCTTGCTTCTGATCTTTGTACTGAAAGTCCTGAATTTGGGCACATTCAATCAGCTTTCAAGTGAGTGTGAGTCTATCGGAGGCGATTCCTCAGAATCCAGACTCAATCTGGATGTCACTGAGAGCGACTACAACCAGACTAGTGTAGATAAAGGCATTCTTCTAACATTCAGTCTAGGAAGGAGTATTGTTGGAGTGTGCTTTAACTGCAAAGAAAAGTAATCTGGTTCCTGTCAGTTGATGTTGCTCAAAAAGTACTTCATTCGATACTTCATTAATATTAGGCTTTCTCTCAGGCAGAAATATTACATGAGGGAGTTGTTGATTAATGAAGCATCGTTTTTTTTTAATACAAGCCAATGGATGCAAGGGCATCATTAGCTACACTTACTTGATAACCTATTCCACAAGTAAAAATTCAAGCTAAATAAAATCATTATGTATAAAATGACATACAGGCTAAGAATTAGATGACATTCTAAAAAGAGCGAAGAACAAATTTCAAATAATTTATTGAGCCCAGAACTAACTGCAAATGCAATGAAGTGATTAGAAACTGCCATTCCAGGAGTATGACACATGACAAATGCAGTGTCCTTTTTTGATTTGAAAATTTTCTTTTGCAAGATTGGCAAATAATGTAGGAGCTTGAAATTAATGGTCAAATGTGTTGTTCTTATGCAACAGTTACGGGGGAATTGTAGTGAAAAAAGAAATATTTATTTAGAGGTCAATAGATATTAATTCCCTCCCACTCCAAAATTCTACCTTTTTAGTTACTATTTGGACCATTGTCTCCAGTGCTCCAGCAGTACAGCACTTGGCACAATAGGACCTGAGAAAATAGAAAAGAGTTAGAAGAGAGTACATTGTCAAATCTTTGTGTGCCTCCTGTCCTGTAGGCACTGATCATGACAGTAAAAATGTAACTAAGGACGCTGAGCTTTGGCAGGGAAGTTGAGATTTCAAGAATATTCTGTATGGTGAACAATACCCAAATGGGCACTACCAGTGGCAGTTACGATAAGCGTGTTTTTTGCTTTTACATATTGTGGTTATTTTAGGTTAATATCAGAAAAGCTTGTCAAGGCTTTGGCTATCTGATGATTTCTGCTCACATGAATCAGGGAGGTGTAACTAAATTATGCAGGACGACCAATATTTTCATTATTTTTAACACTGACCAACAAACTGTGAGGAAGTGAATCAGAACAAGCTGCCAGAGGAAGTAGTAAGGGTGGGTACATTTACAACAAAAGACATTTGCACAGGTTCATGGATAGGAACGGTTTAGAGGGATGTGGGCCAAACACAGGCAGCTAGGACTGGTTCAGTTTTGGAAGCCTGATCAGCTTGGACGAGTTGGGCCAAAGGACTTGTTTCCGTGCTGTATACTTCTATGACTCTATGACTGTAAATACAATGATCTTCCACCCATCAAATTTCCAGTCTCCACTGTCTCTATAACAATGACAATAATATCAATGTAACCTGGAATTAGTTGTGAACATGCAATAAACTATCTCTTGTTTGATTAAAAAAAAGCCTCTTCTGATAAACCAGTACGTGGTTTTCCTCTATCACACTCGGCCAAGAAGGCCCTGTAGATCCCTACACTTAGAGGATGGTGGCAGCAAACTTATGTATGACGTGGTGCACACTCAGTTCAGCTACACATACGGGCAGTGTGTGGACCAAATCTTTGTTTCACTATTCAGTATCAGTTGTAGATTCATTATAGAACTCTTGCCAAGTTCTCAAAAAGAAGGTAGCAGATCCTAATGCCATTCTAGAGTTTAATCATTCAGGCTGATACTTCAGCGCTATTTCCGAGGAGATGCTGCACATTTAGAGGTGCTATCTTTTAACCAAGATGCAGTCAATTCATAAAATCCCTCCCAGAAGGAAAAATAAATTTTAATCAGTTGAAGAAAGCAATTGTATCTAAGTGGTTTATCTGGCGTATACTAGGGTTCAAGTGGAACAATTTAGAAATCCAATCGAAAAATAGATAGTGCTTTGATTTGTTTTTTCTGTAGCTGGAGACAGTTGTTAGATGGTCAGAGAAAGTGAGGACTACAGATGCTGGGGATCAGAGTCAAAAAGTGTGGCACTGGAAAAGCACAGCAAGTCAGGCACCATCCGAAGAGCAGGAGAGTCGACATTTCAGACATAAGCTTACGCCCGAAACGTTGACCCTCCTACTCCTCGGATGCTGCCTGACCTGCTGTGTTTTTCCAGTGCCACATCTTTTGACAGCTATTAGATGGTGCCATTTAAGAGCATCATCAGACTGTCACACTGTTTTGTGTTATTAATTGGCTATGTAAGGCCTCAATACACCCACGGGCAGGTGCCCTCTTGACCAATATTGTGCAGGACACAGGAGCCGGAGGTAGTGGTGCATGGGAATGAGCTGGAAAGGTCATGCTTTTTACTTTACAAGTCTCATGCCTTAAAATATGCCAGCAGGAGGCTGTAAGATCCAGTCACACAATTCAATAGCATAAAAGTGCTTTTGGGTGTCATGAGGTAATGGAAAATGCAAGCTCCTACTTTGTCATTTACTTGAAAGTTACATTGTTGAACTCTTTGGAGGTACAGACACCAAAGCCGTGAAAATGTTTACATGAAAATGTTTTCTCAAGAAAAGGAGGATCAAAGGGTGAGCATCTCTTTGTTCTTTCAGTGCACCTCTTGTCTAAACCTACAATTGAGAAGTCAGCCAAAGGAAATTACCTCTAGGATAAGAATAATCAGGACTGGAAATTCCTTTAGATTTATTTTATTTCTGTAATGATATATCTAACTCCCATTGTTATGTTCCAACAAGGGGTATTAATACATTCCTCAGACAATTACAAACACACTGCATACATTTTTTCAAAGAGTGGCTCTCAGGGATAATGTGGATGTTAAAGAAAAATAGCAACTTACAGTTACAAAAAGATGGTAGAGATGATAACTGTAAAGGAAGTTAAGATGAAATAGAGTGAGACACCATTTCTGTGCTAATGCATTATCTTTCTTTTTTTAAAAAAAAGAACATCCTTATTAAAAGGAGAAGCCAGCACAGACAGGAATATAGAAACAGAAGTAGACTCTCCTACTTTTGTCGCCATTCAACTAGGTCAGATGCCTGAGCCGAATGTCAACTCGATCTACCTATTTTCGCCTATGAACCTTAGTACCTTTAGATAGACAATGCTGTCATTCTCAATTCTGAGATTTTCAATTAATTGCCCTGTCATTTTAAGAGAGAGAGTTTCGATTTCCCCTATCTCTTGTATAAAGCCTGACAGAAAAAGAAGTTCTGGAGTATCTCAACAGGCCTGCAGCATCTGTTGTGAGAGAAGCAAAGTTAATGTTTCAAGTCTGATCTGGCTCTTCTTCAGAACTCAGACACCACTCAGTGACAGGTCTATATCTATTACTATGTGAGACGACCAAACCATTTTTTCATTACTTTGAAGAACATAAGGCAGTGGGGTTTTAAAACCAGGACACTGCACAGACTGTGTGTAGTGCAATGTTGGAGGAATGTTCAAAATGACTGAAGCTGGGCAAAGTTTTTCACTTGGATATAGCACAGAATACAGAAATATTATCCTGCCTCATATAATCTTTATTTTGTCTCTGATGCAAGAACATAGGTTGTACCAATTAGGCAAAATGATCAATCATATGTTGCTTCATGAGTCAAATAAAATAAATCTCCTTCGGACGCTAAATAGAACTTCTCAAAAACAACATGAAATTGCATCTGGATTTGAAGAGAATCAAGAAGTCCACATGATTATCCTGATCAGATTGAAGGGGATATTATTACATATTATGCTATTGTGCAATACAAGAGGCCTTGATATAAGCTAGGTCCTAGCTGCTAGGGGTTCATGGAATTGCAGTTAATCTCCGATCATCTCCCGAGAACAACTCGGCAGTCACCATTGGGATGTTGATTGAAGGATGAGTATTGGCTTAGTATCAGTGTTAGCACTGCTACTCTTCTTCGAAAATTTGAAATCCTCTTATAGCCACAGGCAGGGCCTCAATGTAATAATTAACCTGTACCTCTACATTTTCAGAATGACTTCAGGATTGCACTGGGGTAACTGGCTAGACTTTTGTACTCATATTAAGAAAGGGTCTTTAGCCTACAAGTTTCTGACTTAGTTTCAAGAATTTACCCATTGTACCAAGGGAATGGAATCGGTTTTGAAAGGATTGATGTTGGAGATTTCATTGAGCGCCACCTAATCTGATGATATAATATCTTGTGTGAGTTAAAGGTAAGTCTAGCATGATCCCAATTAGGAAAGATGTGTCATCATTGTCTCATGATTGTTTTAGACATAATAAACAAAACAGTGTAACATCTATTTATTATTATACTATGAACTATACTTGAAAGACAAATGCCTCTTCTTGTTAAGACTCACTAATAGTTCATGCTCTATCACTATTAACCTAATAGGACTTTGCATCTAGCATAGAAAGGAACATTTCATTCTGAGGGCAGTGGTCACTGCTGGGGCAGGGGTCCATCATTAGTCCTGGAGATAACATGTTAATCTAATTTTTGTAGCTTTCTGTTACACTTCTGTATGCTCCCCTTGACTGTTTGATTTTTGATATTACCAGAGGCTGATTAACTAGTAAGGTTTCTTTATAACAGTAGAAAGCAGGATTGGTGACAGCACCCTCTCTGAGCCATTAGCTGGTGGCAGTTAACTCCACAACACTTACAGCCAGGTGATCCATAGTGGGATTGTTTATTTAATAACACAAGATAACAATGGGGAAACAAATGCATGGGACATAGAAAAAGAAAATCAGTAGACAACTGAGTTTCCAGCTTTAAATACTTAACCATTTCAAGAATAATCAGACAGTAGATTCAAAGGATGGGATTGAGTGAGATTAAAGTGCCTGGAACAACTATTATTAATATTGCAGAGGGGGTAAGGTGGTGAGCTGTTCTAAGTGAGTGAATAGGTATTTCCAGAGTCATGCAGGGTTAGTAGTCTGGGACGTGGAAGGGAGAGTATGAGTGAGGGAAGATGTTGCATGCAATAGTGCGAGTGAGTGAGTCTTGGTGGCAGGTGGGTATAACAGCAGTGGGAAGATAATGGTACTTTCCTGGGCAGAATGGAAATGGTCATTGCCCTTCTTCATAGACTTCTGGATGTTCCTCCGTTGTGTCAGCACTGACCCAAGTGGTAAACTCAGAACATGCTAGCAGGGTTGAGAGAGTTGCCTCCTCTGGTGTTCCTGGGTAAAGAGGACAGCCCCTCTTCTGCACCATCTCATCCACCCAGAATCTCCCAGTACCTGCTGGACAAGTGGATGCTAATTTTCCCTTATCTACCATGTGCAGAATTGCTCCCAATGACACTGTTTGATTGGAGGCACGATGGCCCTTTAAATATGACATTGGTGCCAGGAATCCTGGGAGATCCCAGCATAGTGCATACTTCCACTAATGGCAAGTGGAAGAATTGGACAAGAGAGATGCCTTAAGGGCATGGTGCCTTGCTAATGAGGTGACTTTGAGATGACTGAGCGAGAAAACTTGCTAGCTCTTGTGGGGAGGAAGCCTTCAGGAAACTTGCTAAAAATGATACCTGGCAGACTTCTGTTAAGGTTCAACCCAGACAGTAGGCAGTTGCAAGCACATGAACAAACAAAGCAGTCAGCAGAACTCATTGTGTGAGTAAAGTCAAGATCCCTGTCGGGCAAGTGGGGAAAACAAACTTTAAATAAACATGCAAAGGAGCAAGCAGGAATAGATAGAATTTAAACAACTGACTATTCACAATTAGCACCATCACCAAAATGAATGCACACTAGAAGGTATAGAGATAGTGATGAAGTCAAGAATCATAGACTACACAGCATTGGAACTATCAGGGAGCAGATTTACTGCTACAAAAAGGTCAACTGAAAAAGCAAGCTCAGTCTAAGAGAAGATAGAAGTGTTTTAAAACTGTGATAAAAATGAGACATTGATCATTTAAACTGCAACTTTGGCAGGTTAGTTTATTAGAAACACAGCTACAAATCTTGATTTGGAAAAGTTTGGAGAGGGACATGAATGGTGTTTTAAAATGCAAAGGGAGGAATGGGTCTGCTTTGGCCATAAAAAGTGGAAAAGTTTCATCGTAGTTGCAGAAGGCAAGAAAACCTCCAATTTACTCACAAAATAGGGGATGCTACCATTTTGACTACAGAAAGGTCGGACAAGCTACAATGACAGTACAGACATACAACATTGTTCTTTCATAGAATTTGAAGCTTCATTAGAAGAAAATACTATATTTCATATTTGGTATCCTGAACACTTCAAAAGTTTGTAAAACAAAGATGAGAAAACAACATTGCTTTTGTATAGAATTTAAAATCTATTTGGCAGCGAGATGGAACAGCAACATTTAGATATTGGGAATTTAAAATGACTTTAGTGAAAGAAGAATACTTGCATCAAGAAGACACGGGAGAAGAAATAATGTGTCACAAAACTTAATGTCAGAAACAGAACACCTGATAGGATATCTTGAAAAAACAATTTAAGGTACATAATTGCTTCAAAATTAAGTCAAACCAAACAAAAAAAATACACCCAAACAAGAAAATTCTAAAGACCTTTGTCAGAGCATATAAGTAATTGAAAAATAAAAAAAAGATAGAATATATTTGAAAACACTTTTCTGGCTTTTGACAATTACTTTGATCTGAGAACAATAAACATCATGAAAGAGCAAAATTTAATAGAAGATTTCAACATTCTGAGAACTTGCAGATAATTTCATAAAACATAGAACAGTGCATCATAGGAACAAGTCCTTCAGTTCCACCATGTCTATGCTGACCATGATGCCATTCTGAACTAATCCCATCTGCCAGTACATGGTCCATATCCTTCTATTCCTGCCCGTTCATGCATCTGTCAAAATGCCTCTTAAGCATTGCAATTGTTTCTGCTTCTACCACCTCCCCAGGCAACACGTTCCAGGCACCTACTACACTCTGCATTAAAACCTTGCCTCGCACATCTCATTTAAACTTTACCCTCTTATTTCAATCTCTCTAAATCTAGTTTGACATTTCTACCCTCGGAAAAAAGACTCCCAACTATCCACCTTATTCATTACTTTCATAACTTTATATGTTTATCAGGTCACCCTTTAGCCTCCAATACTCCAGCAAAAACAATCCAAGTTCTTCTAACCACTCCTTATAGCTAAAACACTCCAATCCAGACAAAATCCTGGTGGACCTCTTCTGCACCCTCTCCAAAGTCTTCACATTCTTCCCATAAGTGGTGACCAGAACTGCACACAATACTCCAAATGTGGTCTAACAGAAGTTTTATACAGTTGCAACATGACTTGTTGAATTTATACTCAATATGTTCCCTGACTGATGAAGGCAAACATGCCGTATACCTTCTTTCCACCTTATCCCACTTGTGTTGCCATTTTCAGGGAGTTACGGACTCGGGCCCCAAGAGCTCTCTGAATATCAGTGCTCCTAAAGGGTCCTGCCATTTCCTGTTTGTTTTATACTTTATTTAATTGACGATCTCTATAGATTAGTGCAAAACTGTGACTAGATCACTTTGAAATTAGAATTCATAAGAGACAGAATTGTTGCAGGAATCTTTGAGTCTTTGTCAGCTCTATTATAGACCAGAAAGGATTTGAACTCAGAGACAGCTATTCAAATTATGCTGGAAGATACATGTGAGAAGGGGCCAATAAAGAAGGTTCACCAACTGGATTCCCGTGATGGTGGGCTTGTTCTTTGGGGAAGTCTATATTCTTTGGCATTTAGATGATAGAGAGTTTCTGTCATTGAAACATATAAAATTTCTCAGGACTCAATAGGATTGATGCTAAAGGAATGTTTCTCCGTATTGTGGAGTTTAGTCCAAGAAGTCCCAGAATTGGAAGACATTTTGGACTAAGGTGACAAATTTCATTCCTGAAAATGAACCTGTAGTGATTGGAACCAGTTGGATCTTGTTGACTGTGAGATTTTTGATTGGGCTTGTTAATCTTGGTCAATCCGGAAAACTGCGGCTGACCAATGTAACTAGGAGTTTAGAATCTACTCAGCTGGCTGTGCTCTGGAAAATAAAGTGGGACTTGCTGATGGGATACTGGCCTCTGTGGAATTATTTCAGAACCTTTCAATGCATTCTGTTGTGATATATTTTGCATAAGCCCTTCAGTGACAATAATTATTCACCACTTGACAGGAAACATTTTATTCCAGAACTGAATTTCATGGTGCATGTTTTCCTCTAGACTATTGCTTCTAACTAAAAATAGACATATCACCCAGCATTGTTTTAATTTCTCACAAATTAGGTCTTTTCAAATGAAATGCAAACTTCCACTCACATTCCAGCATAGTAAACAATAAAAGCTTTCAACCTCCAGCTGCATTTTCTCTCTCGGACTCTGGTTAACCAATTGTGTCAGATACTTCAGGAAAACTTCTAACCAATATCACAATGGCTTCCTCTGTAACTTCCCCATCTTAATGTGCACATCATTGATATGGACAATGGAAATCTCATGGGTGTTGTATCCAGATAGAGGTGCAGATTAGATAACTCCAGCACTCCAACTCTCTTATCTTGGAAGAAAATTGATAATTGAAAGCATGCCTTTTGATATTTGGGCACATTTAACACTTGCCTGGGAATTGGAGACCTAGAGTCTTTTCAACAGCTACATTTGCCATAGTATGGAAATCTGAATACCCTCCACTTACTTTCCAATCAAACAGTCTAGGCATTCTTTTTATCAATAACAGTCCATCACTCAGAACTGTTGGCAGGCAAACTTCAGAACGGTCTTATGTTTATCATAATTTCACCCAAAATGTAAGGCACAGTAGCAGCATACTCACAATATATGTTCATATGAATTAGAGCAGGAGTACGTCACGTAGACCCTTAAGCCTGCTCTGCTGTTCAGAAGGTAATGAGTGTTCTGGTAACTTCACAGTCCTGCCCATCCCAGAATATAGATAGATTGGAGAGTCAGCACAGAAATGGCAGATGGAATTCGATCCAGGCAAGTATGAGGTGATGCATTTTGGAAGATCCAAATCAAGAGCAAACTATATGGCAAATGGAAAAGTCCTGGGGAAAATTGACGTACAGACAGATCTAGGTGTTCAGGTCCATTGTACCCTGAAGACAGCGCAGGTCGATAGAGTGATCAAGAAGGTATAAGGCATGCTTTCCTTCATCATACGGGGTATTGAGTACAAGAGTTGGCAGGTCATGTTACAGTTGTATAGGACTTTGGTTCGGCCACATTTGGAATACTGTGTACGTTCTGGTCGCCACGTTACCAAAAGGATGTGGATGCTTTTGACGGGGTGCAGAGGAGGTTCACCAGGATGTTGCCTGATATGGAGGGTGTTAGCTATGAAGAGAGATTGAGTACATTAGGATTATTTTCATTAGAAAGATGGAAGTTAAGGGGGAACTTGATAGAGGTCTACAATATCATGAGATGTATAGACAGGATGGATAGTAAGAAGCTTTTTCCCAGAGTAGGGGACTCAATTACTAGAGGTCACAAGTTCAAGGCAAGAAGGAAAGAGTTTAAGGGAGATATGCATGTAAAGTTCTTTATGCAGACGGTGGTGGTAGCCTGGAACATGTTGCCAGCGGAGGTGGTAGAGGTGAGCACGATAGTGTAATTTAAAATGTATATAGAGAGATACATGAATGGGCAGGGAGCAGAGGGATACAGATCCTTAGAAAATTGGCAACAGGAGGATTTGGTTTGACACAGGCTTGGAGGGCCGAAGGGCCTGTTCCTGTGCTGTAATTTTCTTTGTTCTTTGATCTATCCCCAGTATCCCTTCACCAAATTGGTTTCAAGAATCTTTCCTTAAGTATTTTTTAAGGAAGGTGTACTTCCTACGCCTTTTGAGGAGGAGTTCAAAAAAACCTATGATTCTCCATGAACACATATTTCTCATCATCTCTGTTCTAATTGGTTGACCCCTTATTTAAACAATGATCATTAGTTCTAGATTCTCAAAGAGAGGATATTCCCTTTCCAAATCTAACCTATCCAGACTCCTCAGCTTCAATTAAGTCACCTCTTCCTGTTCAAAACTCCGGTGGATATGAGTCGAGGCTGTCCAACCTCCCTGTTTTTGTATTCAATTTCCCTCAAAATAAATGATAACATTCTGTTAGCTTTGCTAATTACTTATTGTAACGGTATTCAAAACTTTCATGATTTATGTGCTCGGCTACACAGATCCCTCTGCATCTCAAAGCTCTGAAATAGCTCACTATCTAAATAATAAGCTTTTCTTTAGTGTTTGTACCAAAATGGACAACTTCATGTTTTTCCACATTGTATTTTATTTGCCAGATTTTTGCCCATTCATTTAACCTATTTGTTACCTTTGAAGCCTCCTTATGCCCATTTTGCAACTTACTTTCCAACTTTATCCTTGTGACATCAATATATTTAGCAACCTTACGTTCTGTCCCTTCTTTCAAATCATTTATATAAATGGTAAAAAGTTGAAGACCCAGTATTGATTCCTGTAGCTCATTATGACTTGACAATTTAAAACTGACCCATTTACATCCAAAATCTGTTTCCTATTAGCTAGTCAATCTTCCATTCACTTGACATGTTGCTTCCTATGCCATTAGCTTTTATTTTTGCAATAATCTTCGATATGATACCTTACTAAATGTCTTCTGGAAATCTAAGCACATTTAACACTTCCCCTTTATCTACAATACATGTTACTTCCTGAAAGAAACTCCACTAAATTGATTACATATGATCTCCTTTCACGAAACTGTGTTGACATCACTTAATTAAACCTTTCTAAATGCTTGCTACACTGCCTTTAATAATAACTTCTAATATCTTCCCAATGTCAGATGTTAAACTAATTGGTCTGTGGTTTCCTGCTTTCTGTCTCATTGTCTTCTTAATTAAAGGAGTGACATTCACTATTTTCGAATCCAAGGGAACCTTTCCCAAATCTAAGAAATTTTAGGAAACTAAAGGTAAGAGCATCAAATATCTCTCTGGCCATTTCTTTTAAGATCCTGGGGTGAAGTCCAACAGGATCCAAGGACTGGTTAAACTGCAGTTCCAATAGTTTGCTCAGTTCCCCTTCCCTGAAGGCTGCAATTTTCTTGAATTCTTTCCTCTCTTCCACTTCCTGATTTACAGCAATTGATGGGATGTTACTTGTGTCCTTAACTGTGAAGACCAATGTAAAATACCTGCCATTTTCTTATTAATTAATTAATGCTATGAATTCTCCAGAAATACTTTCTAAAGGACAAATGCTTACTGTGTTACATTATCTATAGAAACTCCTACCATCTGTTTTAAAACTTCTAGCTAGCTTAATTTTTCTCTCTTCATTCACGTTTTAGCCACTCATCGCTAGTTTTTTTTATATTCTGTCAAATCTTCTGACCTGCCACTCATCTTTGCATAAGTATATCACAATAATAATAATGCTTTTTCTTTTACTTTGATCTTACATTTAACAATTTTAGTTAACTATGGAAGATGGTTATCAAAATATAAAATAACAAAATATAAAGTTTGGCTAAACCTCAGTTATAACACTTGCTTTGGGAAAGTTGGAAAATTGGAAAATTTTGAGTTGTGGTGATTACATTGAAAACAGAAATATTTCCCGATTGCAATTACTAACAAAACCATAAACATCCTTTTTCAAAAATCAAGATTCTGCCAGAAGGAATGGAGGAAGGAATCTTTCTAATTTATTTGTAATATCACTCACAGATTGTGAGGTAGTTATAAATAAAAGAAATGGAATGCTATATAATAAGTGTTTTTTTAATCCCCGGATGTAAATATTCTAGTCAAGCTGAATGGCACTGTATTCAGTTTAATCTGCTTTTACATAAAGGCCCTTTTAAAATTCTAATATGAATATTATTTTCAAATCTGACAATCAGCATCACAAAAGGGCACAGATTCACTATGATTCCACAACTCTTCAAAATATGTATTCATCTAATACTGGCACCTTGGGCATTAGTCTGTTAGATGTGCTTTCAATTGCTAAGCTCCGTGACTCCCTTCCTAATCCTTTTTAAACTTTTGTCTCTTTTTCTCCCTTTATAATGTTTCTGAAAACCTATCTGGATGATCAAGTATTAGTCATCTTTCCTGACACACCTTATGTGGTCCAATATTTAATTTTGCTTTATAATGCCCTTGAAGTATCTTTAGATATTTGCTTATGTTAAACATACCAAATAAATATAAGTTGTTATCAGCACTATACAGTGAGTTTAACTACATAGCTGCTACATTCCTGCTGCACAGATTAGGTTAAGATCACTCCCACAAGTTTCAACAGCAGTGTAAAATTTGGTTTCTTATTTATAGCTCTCACCAACAGTGGGACAACATACCATCCGAACTTGAAACCATGTCATTGTTTCTTCATGAGCACTGGGTCAAAATTCTGCAAATCCTTTCAAAAAGGATATATTTACCTTACATGGACTGCAGAGGTTTAAAAAGGCAGTTCACCACCAGCTCCTCAGGGACGAATAAGGAGGGTAAATCAACTTAATCTAACCATACTGCTTTGGAAGGAGGTTTCTGAAACAGACATTATATTGATTGAGGAAAATATAATTTGGGTTAGATTTTCAGCTTTACAAGATCGGTGATAATTTGAGCGAGCAAGTTACCTGCTTGTTATAGAACCTGCCCAACATATATTCTCTTAAAATGAATGGGGGGAAATACATTGTTCTCTAACAGGTTAATGATCCATATGGCCAAATTACTCCCATATAGTATAGTCGAAAACATAGCCCATTTGATTCTTACTTCTCCACTCAACACGAGAGTAAATTAATCGCAATATTTGTATGATTTAAAAGTTTATGATTAATGAGTTTCATAATCACTGCCAATGTGGAGGGCTAATTTCTCCATAAGTCAATTATTTCATTTTAAACTTATAAAATATTTCTGTTCAATCCCTTAAGATGACCTGTGAGATTGGAAAGGGTTTCTTTATGGATATGATTAGTCTGTGGGTGTTTAGAACACTTCAGTGTACTTAACTAGCACAGACGATCATTCTTAATGAGGAAGGCCTCATTATGTTGCTTCTCTCCAGAATAGCAATCCTACTATTCTCCCATCACAGCATCTGAGTGATGCTAACTTTGGGAGTTTATCCTAGAATTACTCCTGCTCCTATTTGTTGTTGATTAGAAGAGACTAGAGATAGACAGGAACAAGGCTTGGAATGACAATTCTAAAATTAAATCATTGCTTGACCCAGGGTCAACATAGACCTTGTGCATAGGGATGATGGACTTGGTGTCCATAACCTAAAAGATGCTTTGGAATAGTCAGGACTAGGGATAACAGCTTATTACTTTCTTCTGTTTACATTTGCATACCGTACATTGTTACATTCACTTTGCAGGGATCTGGGCTCTATCCTGTCACCCATACCCTTAACATCTTTGGCACTGGTTCATTCAGGGATTATCACCCACATGTTCTAGCTACAGTACACTGCTGTATTAAGCATGCCACAATATGCTATGCACCTTTTTCTCATTGACATCACAAGGGAATTTAGGGACTTGAAGCACTTCTTGGTTTATCTCACATTCACATTAGTTAGATTCTTCCCAGCCTCTGAATGATGTGGGCCATAGTGAGAAATTTGGGAAAATCAGATGAGGTGTCCAGAGAGGTTATTCTTGATGTTCAGACCAAAGTGTCCCATTTTTCAATGAAGTGTTTTTCATCAAGATAAGATTCCTGCTGGCAAGTGACAAGAGGTCCATTAGCATGGATTATCACTCATTAACATCTACTGATTACTTTATCTTGCCTCATTAATGTGTAGTCACCCATTCAACCACCTGGTGGATAGAAATTAGACACCAGGAAGTGCTGACGTGAATGATCACTGGGTGACTTTGGCTTGTTATTTGCTCCAGGAGACCTCCATCTTGGGCACTCAATATTGGAATCCCAGAGCATGCTCTGGTGACTGTGCACACCCCCACATCCCTGGACAGCTTATTACATCTTTTAACTGAGGTCCAGGTTTTTTTTCTTCTTTTTTTTTCTTTTTCTCTTTTTTAATAATTTAACCCCCACACTACCACCTAAGTGCGGTAGTGCTTATTTTATCCCCAGCACCCATGGTATGTGTGTGCAGGTGTGAGACACAGTGAAAGACACAAAGTGGTGTTGACTGTTAAGGGAGATTATTGCTTGTTAACAACCTTATTAACTGCACCTCTCACCTCAGTAATATGCAACTTTCTATTGCAGTGAGCAAATGAGATGCTGAGAATTCTTGACATGGATGTTGGGGGAGGGAAGTGGTTGGGGGGTGGTGTGGTTACCTGGTGACTCACCACTGGATGCAAAAAGCCACCATGTTTGTCAGGGTGTCTCAGGGTATGATCCATGAGCACCAGCCACATGCATCCCTCAATTCATGGATATTGGCATCGAATAAGTTCCAACACCTCAGTGTTCAAATGGTACCTGTCCAATCAATTAGCAGAACACTTAGGATGTAGAAGCCTGCACTCCAGGGTGTGATGGCAACTAGACAAAGAAAGGCACAGGGACAGACACTCAGCTGACAGACTGAACCAGCCTGCCTCTCAGAGGTATACATTTGGCTCACTTAGAGCTTTCTTGGATCGACACAGTATCCCTCCCTTGCCTAATAACACAGTCACATGACCAGGCAGCTTGCCTTGCTGTTCCCTAATGAAGGGGGTGTCCATCTTTCTCCACGGCATTCTGCAAAGTCAATTTCTCACCATCACCACATGCCAACAGTTTATATGATAAACACACTGCATGTGCAGCATGCAGGTAGCCATGCCTCAGTCTTACGGGAATAGTCCTCACAAGCAGGTATGGCGACATCAGTCATTCATGGGATCTCAACACAGTGCATCAAGGGCAGCTCTGAACCCAGTCCAGGGCATGGGCTGCAGTCAGGAATCCAGTTGGGATGTTCTCAGTCAAGGGTCCATGCATCTGCAATCTGGGGAGTGAGCCAAGGTCAATCCTCTAGTTCCATAGCAGCCAGTCCAGAGGCTAGAGCTAATGCATGAGGGAAATGTAGAGCCACTGGTCAAGAGTTTGGGCATGACTCATCCATAGTTGTCTAGTTGTGCCATTTAAGAGTGTTGCTCGTGGTCAGTCCATAGGGTCTGTTCAAAGAAACTAAGGGGATTTGGGTCAAAGAGAGGGCTGCTGTGGTGGGAACTGAACTCAGGAATTTATTTGTGGGGATTGGGTGTTCCAGGCTGAGGAAAGGATGGATGACAGTTTACAAGTGGGTGTGGGGAGGGAAACATAAGCTGAAGTGATAGCCTAGTGGCATTATTGCTATGCTATTAATCCAGAGACCCATTTATTGCTAAAGAAATGGAGTATCAAAGTAGGGAAGTTGCAACAGTACAAGGCATTGGAGAGACCGCACCTGGAATACTGCATATAATTTTGGTCAGGCTACTTGATGAAGAATGTAATTGCTTTGGAGGCAGTTCATAGAAGGTTCACTAGATTAGTTGCAGAGATGAAAGGCTTATTTTATGAGGAGAGAGTGAGCAGTTTAGGCCCATACTCGAGGGTGCTTAGAAGGATGAAAGGAGATCTAACTGGGGTATATTACAAGGTAGATTGACAAGGTAGACATAGAGCAGTTGTTTCCCTTTGTAGGGCAATCTAGAATAGGAGGTCATAGTTGTAGGATAAGGGGTGGCAGATTTAAAACAGTTGAGGAACAGTTACTTTTCTCAAAGTGTTGTGAATCTGTGTGTGGGATATAGGTAAAGTAGTGTTACTTCTGCAATCATAATTACTTATGCAAGGTAAATGAACTCACAACAGTGTATAATTGTTTCAACCAAGAGCTGAGTCAACAAGAATGAAAACTATGTGAAGGAAATATATAATTGTTTTTGTATTAGCTAAAATGTGCATACAAGAATTAAACGTGCCTGCAAACAATGGTAGATGTTACAGACAAATAGATAAGGTGCTGTGAGGGTGTAGGTTAAGCCAGACATGCTTGTACCAACAGTAGTTATAAGTATCTGTTTCCCACTTCTGCCAAAACAAAAAACAAACCCCAATTAAAAGGCTATAAGGTTCAATATGGTTGAGGAATGGGAGGAAATGTCACAAGTGGGGGAAATAGATGGCAGTGAAGGAGGATATACCTAACAATGGACCACAGCAGGATGTGGTGAAATGGCCAAGTAAAACTTGTACTTTGTTATGCACAAAGCCGGATAAGGCAGGAGATAAACAATAGTAATGGGCACCAGGTTTGGAGAGTGAATCCTATATAAGATATGTACTTGCTAAACTCTGCATGTCTATTTTAGGCACCACGCTTACAAGCATATAATAAACATACTGATTGCTTCAGATCTTGTCTCGGACTGAAATTATTGAAGTGAGTGAGCTTCGTTTCTCACGATTGGGGGCTGTCTGGGATATTCTTCCATTGCCGGGGGGAGTGGCTGGCCCTGGACACTGGGAAGACGCGTCCCGTTCCCAATTGAGGAGCGGTCTCATGTCCCGGTTTGGTCCACTCCCTTGGGCGACTGGTACAAATCCCACAAGAGAGACATCTGAATCAGACAGTGAAAAGAGGTCGATAGAAAATACAGCAACAAGGGGCCAGGCAACTCTGTGCACAGACCAAGGTAAGAAAACTAACTTTTAAGTATTGCCCTGGTGGCCGGAAAAGGGGTATTTAATCGCTGAGGGACTGGCGAGGGCCCCGAGAAATGGGGGGGGGGGGTAGGCAGAGGAGGTCGAACTGCAATGAAGTAAAGGAAGAAAGAGTCCCTGGTAACATTCCTCCTGAAAGTCCGTTGGGGAGGATGTTGCGGGAATGGACAAGTAACACTTGTACAAGGGAAAAAGAGCAAAAGAAAATGATTAAATATTGTTGTTTAGTATGGACCAAAGAACCAATCCTTCGTCCAGCTGTCTTCTGGTCAAAGTATGGTTCAGACGAGGATTGGGTCTGTCAGTATTTAGGTTTGTATGTGAATGAAAAACAACCTTTTAGTCAAGAAGAGGCGGACTATGCGTCCTGTTGGAAGGGAGTTTGGGAATGATGGTAGTAAAGACAAGGGATTCCCTATCTGCCCCACCCAGTCCCTGGGATCCTCTTGGCTGCTTACCACCCCCTTCCCCCACCCCCCACCCAGTACCATAAAATCAGATTAGGTGAAAATGGGGGAGGAGGAGAAACAGACAGACAGGGACAGGGAACGGATGACCCACAAGAGGAGGACGAAAGGGTGGTGGACGGGAATGTTGTTGTTCCCGACCCTCAATCCTCAACAAAAGAAAGGGAAGATAAAGTAGATTTAGAGGAGGCCTCTGGAGTATCCAAACCAAAGCCTAAGGGGGATAAACAAAAACAAAAAACGGGGAAGAACGTAAAGACTTATCCCCTTCGGGAGGTACCAATAGGGGACAAAGAGATTGGGTTTGTAAGTGCCCCCCTCACCAGTGGGGAGGTCAGAACATTTAAATAGGAGATGAACGTCCTGGTTGAGGATCCAGTAGGGTTGTCTGAACAAATTGACGAATTTTTGGGGCCCAGTCTGTATACATGGACTGAGTTCATGTCTATTTTGAATATACTATTTACTAGGGAAGAAAGGAGACTTATACGAGGAGCAGCCATTAAAATATGGGACAGGGAACATCCCATTGGGGATGGGGATGCTGGACAGGGAGAGACGAAATTTCCCCTCAGAGACCCCCAGTGGGAAATCAAAACCCGGAGCATAGAGAAGAAATGAGGGAATTGAAAGACCTGGTTCTAAAAGGAATAAGAGAGGCAGTTCCAAAGTCGCATAATTTGACTAAAGCCTTTGAAGTTAGACAGGAGAAAGATGAAACTCCCTCAGCTTTCTTGCAAAGATTAAGAGACTCAATGCGAAAATACTCTGGAATGAACCCTGAGGACCCAGTGGCACAGGGTCTTTTGAAAGTACATTTTGTGACAAAGGCATGGCCAGACATACAGAGAAAGATACAGAAGATAGAAGGGTGGAGCAAAAAACCATTAGATGAATCGTTAAGAGAGGCACATAAAGTGTTTGTAAAGAGAGAGGATGAGAGACAAAAACAGATGGCAAAAATGATGGTAGCTACGGTTGATGAGGTAGTTAAGAAAAGAATGGAACCAATAGTGGGCAACCGGAGCGGCGGGTGGCAGCATGTAGGACAGAGAGGGAGAGGGAGAGGGAGAGGACAAGGGGGAGCATTTGATAGAGGGTTCGAGTGACAGGGGCAGAGATGGAAGTCTCCACAGGCAGGATGCTATTATTGTGGGAAGATAGGGCATTTTAAGCGGGAGTCTCCTGATCTACAAAGGGAAGAAAGGGCAATTCCGCTTATGAATTTTGAGGAAGAATAGGGGTGTCAGGGGTTCCTGCCCTCGGGGGCCCACCAGGAACCCTTGATAAACCTGAAGGTGGGACCCTGTAGGGAAGAGGTAGTCTTCCTAATCGATACGGGGGCAGCACGGTCATCGCTGAATTTTAAACCAAAGAAAGTAGGAATGTCAACACGGTCAATCACTGTTTCGGGGGTAAAAGGGGAAGGATTTACTGTTCCAGTATTTGAATCTATGATGATAGAAGTTCCTAAGGATAGAGTCACAGGGGAACTGTTGTATATCCCTGATATAGGAAGTAACTTACTAGGGAAAGATTTAATTATCCTCTTAGGACTGGAGATTGGAATTCAGGAAAAAGAAATAGTTGTACAAATGGTAATGTTGACAGAGGATGTGGAGAGAGAGAGAGAGAGAGACCCTATTGTATGGGCTAGAGAAGGCCATCGTGGAAAACGACAGATCCCTCCTCTAGAAATAAATTTGAAAAGGAACGGGGACGTTGTCTGTGAGCGACAATATCCCATTTCCATAGAAAGTAAACGAGGACTGCAGCCAGTAATTGAGGGACTGATTAGAGATGGACTGTTGGAGCCATGTATGTCTCCTTATAATATCCCAATCCTACCAGTGCAGAAATCTGATGGAACCTATTGATTGGTGCAGGATTTGAGAACATTGAATTGAATAGTACAGATCAGGCACCCAGTGGTGCCAAATCCCTATACATTATTAAGTAAGATCCCTCATGACCACAAATGGTTTAGTGTGATAGATTTAAAGGATACCTTTTGGGCTTGTCCCTTGGTGGAGGAAAGTAGGAATTTGTTTGCCTTTGAATGGGAAGATCCCAAGACAGGACGGAAACAGCAATACCGGTGGACAGTGCTCCCCCAGGGGTTTACGGAATCCCCGTATTTATTTGGACAGATGTTAGAACAAATATTGGAGAAATTTAGCAGCCCCAAGGGAACTACCCTGTTGCAGTATGTCGACAACCTCTGAGCAACAGGGAAAAGAAGAGAAAGAGTAGTAGAAGCCACTAACAAATAATTGAATTTCCTGGGTCAGCAGGGACTGTGAGTATCTAAAAACAAACTACAATATGTGGAGCGAGAAATGAAATACTTGGGACATTTAGTTAGTGAGGGAAAGCCAAAGATAAGCCCAGAACGGATAGAAAGAACAGTGGGGATGCCGCTGCCCAGGACTAAATGGGAGTTAGGTAAATTTTTAGGTCTAACGGGATATTGCAGATTGTGGATTGATTCTTATGCTCAAAAGACTAAGAAATTATATCTCAAACTATTAGAGGAGGAACCAAAGTGTCTAAGTTGGGATGATGAGGAAAAAGAACTAGTTGAGGAACTCAAAAGAGATCTGACCCATGCCCCCGTGTTAGCCTTACCTTCCCTAGATAAACCTTTCCACCTCTTTGTTACCATGGATAAGGGAGCGCCTTTGGGAGTATTAACCCAGAGGTGGGGAGGGATGAAACAGCCAGTAGCATACCTTTCAAAGCTATTGGATCCCGGGGGTGGCCTGAGTGTGTGCAGGCTGTGGCTGCCACTGCACTGTTGGTGGAGGAAAGCAGAAAGCTTACATTTAGGGGAGCCCTAATAGTAAGCACCCCACACCAAGTGAGAACGATCCTAAACCAAAAAGCTGGGCGATGGTTGACAGACTCGCGGATTCTGAAATATGAGGCAATATTAATAGAAAAGGATGATCTAGTGTTGGTCACGGACAATTGTTTAAATCCAGCTGCCTTTCTTTGGAAAGGGGAAGGAGAATCTCCTCAGAATCCAGAGCACGACATTATAGAATACCAAACTGAGGTCGGCATGGACCTGAGAGATGTTCCACTTCATGCAGGAGCCCGACTTTTTATAGACGGATCATCCCAGGTGACTGAAGGGAAAAGACATAATGGGTATGCAGCCATAGGCGGGATGAAAGGTAGTGTGGTAGAGGCAGGAAAGTGGCCGAATGGGTGGTCAGCTCAGACCTGCGAACTCTATGCATTGAAAAGAGTCCTTAGGGTGTTAGAAAATAAAGAGGGAACAGTATACACTGACTCCAAATATGCATTTGGTGTTGTGCACACTTTCGGAAAGATATGGCAGGAAAGAGGACTGATCAATAGCCGGGGGAAGGAATTAGCACATGAGGAGTTGATTAAACGGGTCTTGGAGTCCCTATTACTCCCCCGAGAAATAGCAGTAGTGCATGTAAATGGCCATCAGAAAGGAAATGAACCAGAAGTTAGGGGGAATAGATTAGCTGATGAAGTGGCTAAGGAAGCAGCCCTGAACACACAAGAAGTGGTGATTCATTCCCTAATACCTACTGTCCCAGATCCTCAGGAAGCTCCTATATTTACTGAAAGAGAGGAAAAAGAATTGAAAGATTTAGGGGCTGCAAAAACAGCAGACGGGCATTGGATGTTACCTGATGGAACGGAAATGTTAAACAAAATGATGATGCGAGAGATTATGGCTGTCCTACATCAAGGCAGTTATTGGGGAGAACAAGCAATGTGTGATTTAGTTCTTAGGGAATATGGATGTAAAGGAATATATACAATTGCTAAACAAATATGTGAGGGATGTCTAATATGCAGAAAGGTAAATAAGAAAGTCTTGAGAAAACAGACCCCGGGAGGAAGAGACCAGGGATTGAGACCCTTCCAGAGTATACAAGTAGATTATACTGAATTACCCAGAGTAGGAAGACTAAAATATATGCTGGTCATAGTAGATCATCTATCTGGTTGGGTTGAGGCATACCCCCTAGCTACCGCCACTGCGAGTGGGGTGTCTAAAACAATATTAGAGCACATAATTCCCCGATATGGACTAGTGAACCGTATAGATTCCGACCAAGGAACTCATTTTACCTCTAATGTGTTACAGGGAGTAATGATAGGGTTGGGAATTTCCTGGGAGTTCCATACTCCATGGCACCCACCATCATCAGGAAGGGTTGAGAGAATGAACCAAACACTCAAATGCCAGTTCTCTAAATTGATAATAGAAACCAGACTCCCTTGGATCAAATGTTTACCTAAGGAAAGATTTGGAACTATCCCCCCATGAAATCTTAATTGGATTACCTTATCTGGGAATGAATGGAGAAATGCCAATTCCCGAAACTAAAGACTTGTTCTTAAAGAACTGTATACTGGGCTTGTCCTCCTCTTTGTCTTTCCTCAGGAAACAGGGTTTATTGGCACAGATTCCACCCCTTGAATTCACCATTCATCCCATCTGGCCGGGAGATTGGGTCTTAGTAAAATCAAGGACAGAGACTAAATTGCAGCCGGACTGGGAAGGGCCGTACCAGGCTCTTTTGACTACCGAAACGGCAAAAAGGACGGCGGGGAAAGGCTGGACTCATTACACTTGGATCAAAGGGCCAGTGGAATCTCCAGTTGAGGAAGAAGTCTGGACAGCTGAATCAATGCAAGACCCGCTGAAACTCAGACTAAAGCGACTTTGAGTAACTGATTATACAGTGGCAACACGAGCGCTGGATTATTTCTGTAGGATTGTATATTAGATCTTTTTGTGCTTTAGCACAATTTTTAGAATGCTGGGGATGCTTAGAGTTATGATACTAGCCCTCTTAGTATTGGGATTTTGTCAAATATTATTTTCATATGTATTATTAACAGTACCTGAGTCTGATAATCCACAAGTAATAGATGCTGATGCATGCAGCTTAGTAAATTGTGGGGATGTAGATAATCAGAGACAGTACCGCAGCTCAGAGATACATCTTAAGTCCTATGGGGATGGCCTCGGGGATGGTACTTGGTCTCATCACAGTACACCGGGCCCTCTTCCGACCAGCTCTTGATTGTCCCGATAAAGAGCGTAACCCAATGTACCTAATGATAAAGAAAACCACATGGCGATTCTGGGGGGGGCATCTATCAGGTACAATTAAATGAAACATTTGGGATAGAAATGAAAACAAACGGGAATGATTTCTCGGGCTGTTGTTTTCAAATTAGCGTAGGACAGGGAATAACGGGCAGAACTACTGGATAATAAGGTACAACCTTTCACCCCTCCCGATGACCTTAAAGTAGTAAAAATTATAGAGGTAAAGGACTTAAAACAGACCATTAAAATAAAAACTGGTACAGGGATGCAAATGCCTGGGTTGAATGGGTAAAGTATACTGTAAAAAGTCTGAATAAGAGCAATTGCTATGCATGTGCCTCCGGTAGGCCAGTGGCCCAGGTGGTTCCCTTTCCGTTCGAGTGGAAGCGAGATAGGAAAGGTATGAAATGTATGATAGCCCTGTGCCAGGATAAGACTGCATGGAATGATAGGAACTGTATCTCCATTTTTCTGATGTTCCCTCCCTTGGAGAAGGAAGATTCAAAAGTCCCCCTGATGTTTTCAGCCACAGTCGGAAATCACACGTCATGTGTGCATCGACGAGGTACAAATCGGTCTAGAGATTTGGGGGAGCTGAAATTATGTACAGAGATTAAGAATGTCACCGAAATGGACAAGGGAGAGAACTACTCAGCACTAAAGGTTCCCTGAGTGGATCTATGGTGGTGCTGTGGAGGCAAAATATTGAGACCCACCCTATCTCCAGATTGGAGAGGGTATGTGCAATTGTACAATTGGCAATTCCATTTACCCTGGCATTTGAGGAGGAAAAGATAGTAGGGAAAAAGGGAAGGAGTAAGAGATCACTGTTAGACACTTCTTTCAATGACAGGATTTATCTCGATTCTGTAGGAGTCCCTAGGGGGGTACTTGATGAGTTCAAGGCTTGTAACCAGATTGCAGCAGGCTTTGAATCAGCTCTCTTTTGGTGGGTAACAATTAATAAAAATGTAGATTGGATAAATTACATTTTCTATAATCAACAGCGATTTATAAATTATACAAGAGATGCAGTTAAAGGAATATTAGAACAGCTTGATGCGACAAGTAGGATGGCATGGGAAAACAGAATGGCTCTTGATATGATTTTAGCGGAAAAAGGGTGTGTGTGTGTGATGTTAGGAGGAACCTTTGTACCTTTATTCCTAATAACACTGCGCCTGATGGTTCAATTACTCGGGCCTTAAAGGGATTGACTACCTTAGCAGAAAAACTGGCTGAAAATTCAGGAGTAGACACATCTCTCACGGGATGGCTTGAATTATGGTTTGGAAAATGGAAGGGGGTGGTGGTTTCCATCCTTATTTCCCTGATAGTAGTAGCCGGGATATTGGTAGCCATTGGCTATTGAGGGCTCATCCAAAGACTGATTGAGACAGCCTTAATGAAACAGATGCCCCTAAAAGGGAATCAGGCAGAGGAACTTTATCGATTAAATAATGAGGGGATGAGTGAGATCAAGATGGATGAAATCTCTGGAATGATGCTTGTGAATTTTGGAGGCGATGCTTAAAAGAAAAATGCAGAAGATACCAAATGATAATTAAAGAAAAAGGGGGAAATTGTAGGATATAGGTAAAGTAGTGTTACTTCTGCAATCATAATTACTTATGCAAGGTAAATGAACTCAAAACAGTGTATAATTGTTTCAACCAAGAGCTGAGTCAACAAGAATGAAAACTATGTGAAGGAAATATATAATTGTTTTTGTATTAGCTAAAATGTGCATACAAGAATTAAACGTGCCTGCAAACAATGGTAGATGTTACAGACAAATAGATAAGGTGCTGTGAGGATGTAGGTTAAGCCAGACATGCTTGTACCAACAGTAGTTATAAGCATCTGTTTCCCACTTCTGCCAAAACAAAAAACAAACCCCAATTAAAAGGCTATCAGGTTCAATATGGTTGAGGAATGGGAGGAAATGTCACAAGTGGGGGAAAATAGATGGCAGTGAAGGAGGATATACCTAACAATGGACCACAGCAGGATGTGGTGAAATGGCCAAGTAAAATTTGTACTTTGTTATGCGCAAGGCCGGATAAGGCAGGAGATAAACAATAGTAATGGGCACCAGGTTTGGAGTAGTGGGAGGAGAGAAAAAGAAACAAATCCTATATAAGATAAACTCTGCGTGTCTATTTTAGGCACCACACTTACAAGCGTATAATAAACATAATGATTGCTTCAGATCTTGTCTTGGACTGAAATTATTGAAGTGAGTGAGCTTCGTTTCTCACATGTGGAACTCACAATCCCCGATTGCAATAGTTGTTTTGGCAACAGGGTTCAAATCCTGCCATATGATTTTGAATTCAATAAAAATTTGGAATTGAATTTGATGATGATCATAATACATTGCCCATTGTCAAATGGTAGAAAAACCAATAGGTTCACTAATGCCCTTTAGTGCGGCTACGCATTACTCTGTGAATGCAAGACCAGTATTATTCTGTGCAGGCTTATCCAATACCTACAAGAGTCTACCCTTATCAATTCGGAGCCTTCTTGTGAAGGAGTGGCAGTGTCGCTACTCTTAGACTGAGAGGCCTGGGTTCAAGTCCTATCTGCTTCAGAGGTGTGTAATAACATCTCTGAATAGTGTGATTAGGAAAGATAAGTTAAATAGGGAAAAAAGACAGGTATTACTATTCTGTGCTTAAATTGCCAGCTGACCCTGTATCCTAATTGGAGGCATCTTTTGTTCTAACTTCTACACAAATCTACTCACGTTATATTGATTGTTTCCTTTCCTCACTTCATCCCTGATTTGTATTATATCGATTTGCACTCAGACTTCATCAAGTGTAATCTAATTATTGGTTTTAGAAAAAGTCAGACCTGTATTTGCAGATCCATTACTAATGTGGCCTCTTTCCACACCGTTGGAGGAATAAAGGAATCAGACAGGCCTAGATAATTTGGCTCCTTGCGGCTGCTCTGTTCGCCATTCAATATGATAGTGGCTGATCTCAGCTCGGCCTCAACTCTACTTTCCTGCCTGCCCCCATAACCCTTCAACCCATTACTAACTAAAAACCTGTCTATCTCTGTCCCAGTCTCTACTGCAGTCTGGAGTAATGAATTCCACATATTCATGAAACTTTGAGTGAACTAATTCCTCCTCATCTGTTTTAAATCTGCCATCTCTTATCGTCAAACTCTGACCTCTCATTCTAGATTGCCCTATAAAGGGAAACATCCACTCTATGTCTACCTATCCTGTTTTTACTTATTTACTTTTCCTGTTTCAGGAACCAGTATAAACCAACCATTAATTGACAGCCCAACTTTCTAACCAAGTTACAGCAGCCCCACCCACTAGAAGAACTTGTTTTTACTTTCCTTAGGCCTGAAAGACAATTAAATGTTTACCCTCAAGTTAACCCCAATTAAACAGTTGATTATACGAATGAACTATCAGCAATTAGTACTGGATTTTAAGGTAAGAGGTTAGAAATTAAACTCTCAATTTCGCAAAACTCCCAAGTTCTACTCTCAGCGCTTGCATACTGTCACAGATTAACCTTTGTCCCCATTGCCATTCTTCATCAAGGAGATTTGGCAGTTTCCATTATCCAGGGAAATGTGAGTCTTGCTATTGCCAGAACAGTCAGGCCATGTGCATTTCTAACTTCAGTTCATGATGGGAGATCAGTATTTATTCTCTGCTTCATTTTGGTGATGTAAAAGGGCTTTTATTTTGATCTTGAGATCTACCTGGAATAACATTTTAAAAACACTCAATGTGAATATTCATAACAATATTTTTGCAAAATCGGTGAAGAATTATTCGCATTCTCAAGTGGGCGATCAGAAACAAACATTTGTGCCATTGGGTGTTACTTGATTAAAAGCTTTAATAGATGAGACAACTGTGAAGTTCAATTAAATACTGCATCTAATGGCATTAATCTTGAATGAAGCCAAAGGGAAGCCTAGAAGGGATTAAACACGTGGGTGAGAAATCAATGCAATATTAAAACACTCCACAATTTTTTCAGTGAATTAATGTAAAACTGGATAGTAAAGAAACATTGTAAGAAATTTCCATTAAAAGAAATCATAAAGGAAATGTAAACATCTTTTGCAGCTTTGCAGAACTGGATAACTTATCAGGAATTTGGGTGACTTTTCAGAAGCATAAAGCATAACTCTCAAGCCTATGCTTTTAAATTTGTATAAATTATAATGATATGGGAAAATGTTTTCAGTGTGGACTACGTACTGCCATAAAATTGTAATTCTGCTTTTTATAAATATATTTACATTTTCATTACTTAGAGCTCCCAGGTGAGTTTTTTCCTCATACGTTTTTCAGAAGAATAAACTCCTGCTATATGTTGGGATGCATATATGGATGTATATAAGCAAATACATATTGCAATTTACGATTCACTTTCCATTGAAATCAACAAATCCATGGACTACAATAGATTTAGGGTGTAGGTTTGCTCACTGAGCTGTAGCTAATAGAAAGCAGGAGACAACAGCTTCGCTTCACTTGGAGGTCGTCACTGATGACGTTACTTAGCCAGGTAATGAAACGTCTGGATATCAAACCTACAGCTCAGTGAGCAAACCTACACCCTAAACCTTAACCTGAGATACAAACCTTGCAACTACAATAGATATTTTTCTACAATGGGATCTCTGCCCACAGTGGTTCAATGGAGTTAACTACACTTGGGATTGTTTAATTGGAAAATGATCTTGACAGACTTAGTGAAGATAGGAGGAAGAAGGACAAGGTACTGCAATTTGTTTTCACACTATCAGCAGTACTGCCCAAATTCAGAACATGCCATTAATTTATACCTCTGCCCTCCCTCTGGAGGCTGACTGGAAGGGTATCAGGACAGGCAAGCAAAGATGAAAAGATCAGTTGGCTGAGAAGAAGGCCCAGAGAAACTAGATGAAGGGCTTACACCTGAAACATCGACTCTCCTGCTCTTCAGATGCAGCCTGACCTGCTGTGCTTTCCCAGCACCACATTCTTACTCTGATCTCCAGCATCCGTAATCCTCACTTTCACCTCAGAGACTGAATAAACTTTTGACTTCTTTGATTAATTGAACACAAGATCCAATTATCAACACAGCTTAATAAAAAATAGTTTCCTAACATCTCCAATACTTACTCTGGAAATTCTCACAGACATCCACAAAATAAGATTATTTTTGGAGATCAAGGATAACTGATGATGTTCTTCTATACGCTAATAATTACATAATCTCAGCTCCCTTTTGTTCAATGTTTCCCTACTCTTTAGTTTTTTTACATTATCAACATGTTACATTGGTCTAGTGTGAGTTTACAGCTAATTAGGATCTGATGAAATTCCCTAATTTCACAATGGCTTTTAAATTGCAAATCGGTTCTTAATTAGGCAGAAACCTGGTTTCGACAAAGTTTAAAAAAATTGTTTCACTAAGACTTAATAAAATTTGCTTTTGCTTACATTGACTTTGATAAGTGCTTCCTTTTCTGTGTCATAACAAACACAGATTTAGATTGGTTTATTCTTTTTTGTTTCTAAAGACTGCAAATCAATGCATATTCCAGTTTGGGTGATACATATATTTAAGGATAAGGCTGAACCGTAGCTTTAGAAGGCTTTTGATAGCTATCAATTGATTGTTTTCACATTGGATCTCACTTCGCAAATCATTCAAAGTATCACAAATGAATCCATTCTAATTCTAAGCATCCCTATGGAGCTGTTTACCTTCAGACTGACAGCAAACAGTTGAACCCACTAGCAGCTCAAATTGGATATTTGAATGGGCCCACTTATAACTTTCTGACCACTTATTGACAAAGTTTATGGAACATTTGATTTGTGCTGTGAGTGGCAGTTGCTTCCAACATGTTTACTTGTTAACTACATATTCAGGTTGTTAAAATTTAACTCTGTCTTCTTGATGGAAAGTGGATATGTAGGTAATTAAAATCAGCCATACTTTAAATTCAAATTTTTTGAAGAAGGACTCTTGTCGTGCAGTGATCGTACCCCTAACTCTGAGCCAGTAAAATAAGTGGACAGAGGACCCTTTTCCCCTTTTGTTTACATGTGCACAGTACACTGGCTGTAACCAGTCCCTGAACTGAGGAGATTCTGCATTCCCTGTTTATATCAGTCAGCCAGGGCTTCCTGATTAGCCCAGGTTAAAAACCCCAATCAAGGATCTCATGGTCAACGAGATCCATGTGGTTCTAATCACTACAGCCATGAAGCCAAGATTTAAGTCCCACCAGCTCCAGAGGTGTGTCATTACAACATATTTGGATGTGGGATCCATTTATAAAATTTCAAACAACTTGGCAGGGCTTGTCCATTTACCTGCAGGCTGGTGAAGCCTTTTGCTACATATTATGATGGAATGTGTGAGATTTATATCTTATATAGATTGGATTTCAACCTTGTGGTTATTTGAGTTTTGATTACTTTTGGTAAAGTTTTTTTTTTAAAAAGGTCCAGGAAATCCTTCTGAAACCATCACTGTGGCTTAATTCAGTGTGTTCCAGGAAGCAAATGATCCTTTCTCCTTCTCCTGGAGTGTTAATGGGGGATTGTTTGTTTATACTGTGGGGTTTAAACAGGAAGCAATTATTCAAAAGCATTAGTGTGCTTTTTTTGATTGAGGATAGTCAAGGATTGATTTTAGCTTCAAAATATCCTTCCGATTGAATACTTTCAGTGCAGCTTTAGAGCAGACGAGGTTAAGATCAGAGGCAAATGTGGATTCTCTTCAAGAAAGGTCACTTCAGTGAAAGCATAGTTACCCTAATATAAAAGTTTAGCATGTGAAACTTCCAGGCTAGGAGAGTTGGTTAGAAATTGGTAGATTATTAAAGGACTGACTAACTTTATACTTCCTTGTTTTGTGATTATTCATGTAAAAAGGCCTCACAGTTATAGAGTCAGAGCCATATAGCATTGAAATAGACCTTCAGTTCAACCAGTCCATGCTGACCATAATCTCAAACTAAACTAGTATCTCTGGCTTGTGTTTGGCCCATATCCCTATGAATATTTACTATGTAAGTACTTACCCAAATGTCTTTTAAACGTCGTAACAGTACCTGCATCCACCACTTTCTCTGGCAGTTCATTCCACATATTAACCACTCACTGTGTAAAAAAGATTGCCCCTCATGTCCTTTTTAAAACTTGCTCCACTCACTTTAAAAAATGCCCTCTAGTTTTGAACTCACCCACCCAAGGGAAAAGACCCCTGTTTTCACCTTATCCATGTCTCCCATGATTTTATAAACCTCTATAAGGTCACCCCTCAACCTCTTACACTCGAATGTGAAAAGCCCCAGTCTATCCAGCCTCTCCTTTATAACTCAAACACTCCATTCCTGGCAACATTCCCAGGGAGCAACTGGAGAAAAGCAGTTAAGACAAACCTAGAGATCTAAAATAGAAGGATAATTTCTTTGGAGAACATGTATGGCTTTGTTTTGAGGTGTACTTTAAGGTCCATCAAACACGTTGGATCATCAAGCTCCATATTTTACCAGTTTGACTTGCTTTTTCTCTTGTTTTTCTTTGATGTACATTTGTTTTATTATTAAGGAAAATCTGTATTTCTGTGGGCCTATGTTTCAATGAATGACCACCACTTTAGACAAAAGACACTATATATGATATGGGATGGAAATGTGTTGCTGGAAAAGCGCAGCAGGTCAGGCAGCATCCAGGGAACAGGAGAATCGACGTTTCGGGCATTAGCCCTTCTTTAGCTAATGCCCGAAACGTCGATTCTCCTGTTCCCTGGATGCTGCCTGACCTGCTGCGCTTTTCCAGCAACACATTTCCATCTCTGATCTCCAGCATCTGCAGACCTCACTTTCTCCTCACTATATATGATATGATCTATCAAGCCAGATTTCATTCTGGGATTTGACTTGTCCAGTCATTAAGTTAAATCTTACCAGAAATTGTGTCATTTTGGCATGTTTCATGGAGGATTTCACTCCGTTTAGCTTCCAATAATCTCTCAATGATCCCAACTGCTTTTTAACTAACTCCTTAACCCATTGTAGAGGTTGCAAAACCCGTATTTACCTGTTTGTATTTCCTTATAGGTGACAAATGATTTAAGTGAGTGAAATTTTTCCCAATTCATCTTGTAGACAGGGAAAACAAAATTAATGTCTCATGGGCTCTGTTTACCATTTAAGGTTGAAGAATATTCCTGTGTTTACAGCAAACATCAACAATTGCAAATATCTCCTGGGGGCAAACTATAAAAGTAAATGGGTTCCTCTCTGTGGCCTTTTCACAGAGTTTAGTTAATTTAGGCAATTATACATTGTTGTTTATTTGTTGGTTTAGTTTCAAGTTTGATTTAATTAAACTTTACTTCATTATGTGTACACACTGTGTCCTGTCATTTGTGAACAGTAATTGCTGTACATTGTTGCAATTTTAGCAAAGGAAAATAACCAGAATATTTTCACTTAACTGTTCAAATCAATGTGAATCTATGATCTTGGCCAGCAGTCAAATAGTAATGGTTCCCTTGGCTCATCACACAGACAACAGGAGGAGGCTAGGTTCTTTGCGCGTACACATTACATGAAAAGAACATTCGGTATGGGAAGCTGAATTAGTTAGAATGGTGCCTTCAAATACCCCTTAGATGTTATTTCCAATAGTTTGCTAGCAAGCAATTAACATTATAAGCTCCCTAATACAAATGTGCAAGAGTCTAGTACTCCTCGGCCAGATGTGGGTAATTATATTAGCAATAATCAGTGAATACAATATTCCATGTAATGTATTACTTGTCCACACTGGCAGGAAATTCCTGCTTTTGATCCCTGATTAATGCTGCATTGGGTCATTCTGTCTGATGGTATTGATACCGAACTACATAATGATCTTGGAAATGCTAGTTATTATTCAGTGCCTGCTGAACACTGCTGAACACATGTAGCTTTCAGCTAAAGGCACGATTGGGCTCATTGCGTTTTCCCAAATGTGCTCAGCACTTATCCCATCTAACCCCACATATTTGCATGTTTAATCATCAACAAAACCATTTCTGATTGTAGTTGTCTATCTTTCATTTTCAGTCTTGCAATTTTCATTCAAGGGCTTGAAATATTCAACAAAAAGATTTTGATTATAGATGACTTGTCAACCAAAAAATTTACCATTAAATTTGGCATGTCCAGGGATTTGATAAATAACCCCTCAAAATAAGATATTTGAATATAGATATTCTTGAGTCTGAAAGTTAGGTGCTGTAATAGATAACAGACTTAAGATCAAGAGTATATTGCCTGACCACTATTACTGGTCTTGATTGTAAGATGGGATCACAATGATCTTGAGACATTTAATTTCAGTAGTTCCAAATTATTTCAAAGGAAAAGCCTCTTGGCTTCAGAATAGATATAACCTGACCCTGAAGAGAAATGACTAATAGTCATTGATTAGCTTTCTTTGAAAATCTGAAAACAATTGACTTGTTATCTTTCCCATCATTTCTGAGCGTACTATAGCCAGACAGTTCATTACTGCAAAAAATGCACAACAGTATTTGATAATTATTTTTGCAGGATATTGTTCTTATCATTAGTTCAGTTTTCATTTCAGCTGTGGAATACTAATCACTCAACTATTTTATGGTGCAGTTTTATGCCCGTGAGTTTGGGCTCAAGACAGAATAGCTGAGGAGAAGGCAAGGTCAATATCTGCCTTACATTTCGGACTCATTTATAAATAGCATCTTACTGTTAAAGCTAAATACGACTGTGCATCATATTCAAAGATATACCAAGATCTAATCTTACTGCTGCAATTTTTGAAAGACCATTCCATAAGCTTGATCACCAAATGTTAGTTGGTCTATTCTCTCTGCACATGTTCTCACATGGCTTGACTTCAGCTCTCCCTATTTTTCCTGTTTCCTCTCCTCTTAACTCCACCCACACTGTCCTAATTATGCCTGGTGAGAAGCAGCTGTGACATCATAACAAGGTTTCTTCAGGATTTCTAAAGCCCTTACACAACATCCTTCCCCAACCCCACTCCTCCATTTTCATGAATATTGATTAACATTTATCAATGGTCTCAAAGAGTTACCTATATTGTTTCTTTTTACAACATTTATCATGTTTCTTTTCCTTCCATCTCCAGCTCCTCCCCAAGTCATTTGTATTGGTAGGTGGGTCAGGAAAGTTTTTCTGCAACCTTGGGGATTGGTTCAAGAGATTCCCAGATCAGTCCTGCATCCATTCCATGCATGCCTTACTCTTGCTTCCATTCTGCCCTTGCCCTGCTAACTGCCACTTTCTTTCAGCTTTGCTTCCTTCCTGTTCTGCTTACTGCCTCACTCCTGCCCCTTTTCTGCTGTGCTTTTGACCTCCTTGTTGGCTCATTGCAGCTTCCAATCTACTCCCATCCTTCTCACTGCCTCACTCATATTTCAAGTTTACTCCCATGCTGTTTTCTGCCTCACTCCCACACCCCCTTCCCTTCTGCTCCTACTCTATTCGTTGCACACTCTTGTCCCATTTTCCCTCTGCTCTCATCAAATACATTGCCTCATCATTGCCCTGCTGGGATTCTGATGGAGATACTGGCTGGTGATCAAGGGAAGGGACTGAGAGGGGATGGGGTAGGTGATGAGGGAAAGCCCTGAGATTGGGGATTAGACTGGTGATCTGGTGTAGAAACTGGCTGAAGATCAGAGACAGACTTGGTGAGTTGAAGGGAAAAGACCGGCAGGGAATGTGGTGACAGACTCATCTAGAGAACAGAGAGAAACTAGTTGGGGACTGGGGAAGAGACTTGCTGCAGATCAGATGAAATAATGGCTAGGAATCATAGAAATACTGACTCATTTACTCATACTAACAATGAGTAGTTATCTATTTTCTTTTCAATCTGCTCAGAGATGTCAAGTTAGTCAGTTTTTTTTACTGTCTACTGAATTCTGTTAAATCAAAGATCTAGCAATATTTAACCACACACTTAGACAGGTATTACGAACCAAGGCAATTGGTAAAAGGCAGTGGTACTTTGTAGCATATGATTGGTGCTTAATTTTGTTCAGTTGAATGGGGGATTCCTGTGGCAAAGATGATAACTGAGTAGGTTGGAACAATGAGATCTGTTGCTAGTAGTTGCAATAGATAAGAGCTTGAGTTGCCTCTAAAAGAGGGGATTGGTATTGAAATCAAGTTGCTCAGTTCCTAGCGTATATATAGATAGTCAATGAAGCTATCCACTCTTTCGGGCTTGGTATGTTATTGAAGCATGATTTCACTAGTGTCCAATTTTCCTTAAAGTGAAAGAGTTAAGAGGTTGTAAAATGCAGTTTGTTTCTCGAGCTAATATCTATATAGTCCATGATCTAACGCTCTTCCCGTATAGTTGAGACATGCGCTAGGTTGTTCTAATCTAATTTAATATCCAATCCTGAAGTTGTGCAAAATATTAGGAATTGTGCTTTCCAAATTTGCTAATTTACTGAACTATGAAATGGATTTGATAGTTTGAATTTTTTGGTGGAAAGTTTGTTGCCTTGGCTGATTGTTGATAGGCATTTGAAATTTTTGATTGTTGTCTTGATCTCGATGATCCTTGTTAGGATCTTGATCTCCTTACATCATGGTTGTTTAGTGGCCTTGTGGCATTCACAGTTGATTAAAGTTGCTGAATTCTTGGTGTTGTAAAAATTAATGTTGTACTGCTAAAACTGAAAGTTGTTAAAGTCCTTGCTATTCTAAATGCTGTTTTCAAAGCTAAGTTTGGTATTCCTTTGCCAACATGGTATCTACACAGAGATGATTGAAGATGGTTCTTTTCCAAGACGACTTAAGGGTTTCTAAATGATCTGTGGTTAGAAATATTCTCAAAATGTCATTATTGATTTACTGTGTCAAAGATGGCTACAATGATGTCATTCAAATTAATTTTTTGAGGTATTCTCAGGCCAAATTTGACACTGCTTAATCAGATTCAACCTGATTTTCTTTATTTCTGATATTTGTAAAGCTATTAAAATCAATCAAGCTCCTTAGTTGCTCTATAAAAGTTGCGTTTTTCTCAATTTGTCAAAATAATTCCAATAAATGACTTTTCTTCCTGATCTTTTCACTTGATTTACTTTAAGTCTGTTTTGAAACATGTTTCTTACTTGTTGGTTGTTAACTTTGTCATCAAGTAGACAGATCAGTAATCATTAAAACACTTGGAGTCTTTACTCTGTTTTCCAGCCTAACTTCCCAGTTGAAACATTTTTTTTATTGTCAATAGATCATATCTGTTTTGGGCAAAAGTAATCAGCTTCTTCATGGGTGCTGAATCCAGATTTATTTCCTTGGCCAGTATTGGGCTTTTAATGCTCTTGCTGCTTTTGGGGGCTTGTTTCCCTATATAGACTGTTTAGGCTTTTATTTAGATGTACAACTACTCAGATATATAGTTATTTCAGGCATTTTCTTTTCAAGGATTTCTTTTCCTTCATAGCAGCTGTTCAGCTCTGTTGTTTTCCTGCCTGCTATCTGGCCTTAAAGCCAACCTAATGATCTTTTGGGGAAAAAATTGAGGTCTTCTCTTCATGCACTCTCAGGTCTATTTTTTCTGTTGCTCCTCTTTTTTTTAAGTAATGACGTAATATTTGCTTTATTGCAATCTGAAGGAATTATTGCAGCATCTAAGGAATTTGGAAGGTGATTAGCAATGCATCAACTAGCCACTTCCTTCAACACTCTGGAATGTATTCTAACAGGGTGGCACAGTGGCTCAGTGGTTAGCACTGCTACCTCACAGCACCAGGGACCCAGGTTTGATCCCAGCCTCGGGTAACTGTCACATTCTCCCTGTGTCTGTATAGGTTTCCTCTGGGTGCTCTGGTTTCCAAAGATGCCCTGGTCAGGTGAATTGGTCATGCTAAAATTGCCTGTTGAGTTAGGTGCATTAGTTAGGAGGAATGGGTCTGGGTGGGTTACTCTTTGGAGGGTTGCTGAGGAGTAGTTGGGCCGAATGGCCTGTTTTCACACTGTAGGGAATTAAATTTAAATTTAATAAAGGTCCCAGGAATGTACCAACTCCCAAACTCATTAATTTCTCCAACACAACTTTCTTACTATTGCTAACTTTCTTCAACTCCTAATTTCCCCTAATTACTTGAATCTCTAATTATGGGAGATTTCTTGTCTCTTCCTCGATGAAAACCAATACAAAGCAATCATTTAGATTCTCCACTATTTTTCTATTCCCCATTATAAATTCTTCTGATCATAATTTTAATGTATCCACATACATCTTAGCCAATTCCATGACCCTGTGAAAGATGTTACAGTATATTTTTATGGTTTTTTTTGCCAGACGTATTTGTATTCTACTTTTTCTTTCCCTTTTAGTTTCTTGAACCTTCTTTACTATATTCTAAACAAAAAAATCCTAATCTTCAGATTTATTACTATTTCTGGCCACTTTATTGGCTTTTTAAAATATCTGATATAATCCTCAACTTCCTTTGTCAGCATTGGTTAGTTGACATTTTTTGAGTACCTTCCCTTGAAGGAGTGCACAGTTGTTGTTAGCCATGTAATAGTTCTTTAAACACTGTCTGCCTGTTGCCAATGTATAGTCATGCTTTTTAATGTATTTTCCCAATCCAGCTCAGTCAACTTATAGAGTCATAGTCTTAGTGTCATACAGCATGGAACACACCCTTCTATCCAATTTGTCCATGCCAACCAGATATCCCAACCCAATCTAGTCCCACCTACCAGCACCCAGTCCACATCTCTCCAAATCTTTCCTATTCATAAACCCATCCAGATGCCTTTTAAATGTTGCAATTGTACCAGCCTCCACCATTTCCTCTGGCAGCTCATTCCATACATGTACCACCTTCTGCGTGAAAAAGTTGCCCCTTAGGTCTCTTTTATGTCTTTCCCCTCTCACCCTATGCCCTTTAGTCATGGACTCCCCCACACCAGGGAAGAGACTTTGTCTATTTATCCTATCCATGCCCCTCATGATTTTATAAACCTGTATAAGGTCACCCCTCAGCCTGCGACGCTCCAGGGAAAATAGCCCAGCCTGTTCAACCTCACCCTATACCTCAAATCCTCCAACCCTGGCAACATCCTTGTAAATCATGTTTGAACCCTTTTAAGTTTCACAACATTCTTCCGATAGGAAGGAGACCAAAACTGCATGCAATATTCCAAAAGTGGCCGAACCAATGAATTGTACAGCTGCAACATGACCTCCATAAGACCATAAGACCATAAGACATAGGAGTGGAAGTAAGGCCATTCGGCCCATCGAGTCTACTCCGCCATTCAATCGTGGCTGATGCGCATTTCAGCTCCACTTACCAGCGTTCTCCCCGTAGCCCTTAATTCCTCTAGACAACAAGAATCTATCAATCTCGGCCTTGAAGACATTTAGCGTCCCGGCTTCCACTGCACTCCGTGGCAATGAATTCCACAGGCCCACCACTCTCTGGCTGAAGAAATGTCTCCGCATTTCTGTTCTGAAATGACCCCCTCTAATTCTAAGGCTGTGTCCACGGGTCCTAGTCTCCTCGTTTAACTGAAACAATTTCCTAGCATCCACCTTTTCCAAGCCATGTATTATTTTGTACGCCTCTATTAAGTCTCCCCTTAATCTTCTAAACTCCAACGAATACAATCCCAGTATCCTCAGCCGTTCCTCATATGTTAGACCTGTCATTCCAGGGATCATCCGTGTGAATCTCCGCTGGACACGTTCCAGTGCCAGTATGTCCTTCCTGAGGTGTGGGGACCAAAACTGGACACAGTACTCCAAATGGGGCCTAACCAGAGCTTTATAAAGTCTTAGTAGTACATCTCTGCTTTTATATTCCAACCCTCTTGAGATAAGAGACAACATTGCATTCGCTTTCTTAATCACGGACTCAACCTGCATGTTTACCTTTAGAGAATCCTCGACTAGCACTCCCAGATCCCTTTGTGCTTTGGCTTTATTAATTTTCTCACCATTTAGAAAGTAGTCTATGCTTTTATTCTTTTTGCCAAAGTGCAAGACCTCGCACTTGCTCACGTTAAATTCCATCAGCCATTTCCTGGACCACTCTCCCAACCTGTCGAGATCCTTCTGTAGCCTCCCCACTTCCTCAGTACTACCTGCCTGTCCACCTAACTTCGTATCATCGGCAAACTTCGCTAGAATGCCCCCGGTTCCCTCATCCAAATCATTAATATATAATGCGAACAGCTGTGGCCCCAGCACCGAACCCTGCGGGACACCGCTCGTCACCGGCTGCCATTCTGAAAAAGAACCTTTTATCCCAACTCTCTGCCTTCTGTTAGACAGCCAATCCTCAATCCATCCCAGCAGCTCACCTCGAACACCATGGGCCCTCACCTTGCTCAGCAGCCTCCCGTGTGGCACCTTATCAAAGGCCTTTTGAAAGTCTAGACAGACCACATCCACTGGGTTTCCCTGGTCTAACCTACTTGTTACCTCTTCAAAAAATTCCAACAGGTTTGTCAGGCATGACCTCCCTTTACTAAATCCATGTTGACTTGTTCTAATCCGACTCTGCTCTTCCAAGAATTTAGAAACCTCATCCTTAATGATGGATTCTAGAATTTTACCAACAACCGAGGTTAAGCTGATTGGCCTATAATTTTCCATCTTTTGCCTTGATCCTTTCTTGAACAAGGGGGTTACAACAGCCATCTTCCAATCATCCGGGACCTTTCCTGACTCCAGTGACTCTTGAAAGATCTCAACCAATGCCTCTGCTATTTCCTCAGCCACCTCTCTCAGAACTCTAGGGTGTATCCCATCGGGGCCAGGAGATTTATCAATTTTAAGACTTTTTAACTTTTCTAGCACTATCTCTTTCGTATCTCTTTCCCAACTCCTGTACTCAATACTCTGACCAACAAAGGAAACATATAAAATGCCTTCTTCACTATCTTATCTACCTGCAACTCCACTTTCAAGAAGCTATGAACATGCACTCCAAAGTCTCTTTGTTCAGCAACACTCCCGAGGACCTTACCATTAAGTGAATGAGTCCTGCTAAGATTTGCTTTCCCAAAATGCAGCACCTCACATTTATCTGAATTAAACTCTATCTGCCACTTCTCAGCCCATTGGCCCATCTGATCAAGATCCTGTTGTAATCTGAGGTAACCTTCTTCGCTGGCCACTACACCTCCAATTTTGGTGTCATCTGCAAACTTACTAACTGTACCTCTTATGCTCACATCTAAATCATTTATATAAATGATGAAAAATAGTGGACCCAGCTGAAGCTTTTACTATTTCTCCTTTTCAAATTTAACATTTTTGCTTCAGATTGAACTATGTTACTTTCAAACAAAATGAAAACCTCTATTATATCATGACCACTCATCCCTGAAGATTCTTTTACAAGTAGGTTATTAATTAGCCCTTTTTCTTACACAATACTACATCCTGTCTTCTAATCAGTCTTCATATGCTACTCTAGAAAACCACCCCAAGGCAATATAGAAACTAGTCCTTCACAGCTTAATGAGGTAAAAACAATGACTGCAGATGCTGGAAACCAGATTCTGGATTAGTGGTGCTGGAAGAGCACAGCAGTTCAGGCAGCATCCAAGGAGTTTCGAAATCGACGTTTCGGGCAAAAGCCCTTCATCAGGAATAAAGGCAGTGAGCCTGAAGCGTGGAAAGATAAGCTAGAGGAGGGTGGGGGTGGGGAGAAAGTAGCATAGAGTACAATGGATGAGTGGGGGAGGGGATGAAGGTGATAGAGGAGATTGTGGAGTTGATAGGTGGAAAAGGAGATAGGCAGGTAGGACAAGTCCGGACAAGTCATAGGGAAGGTGCTGAGCTGGAAGTTTAGAACTAGGGTGAGGTGGGGGAAGGGGAAATGAGGAAACTGTTGAAGTCCACATTGATGCCCTGGGGTTGAAGTGTTCCGAGGTGGAAGATGAGGCGTTCTTCCTCCAGGCGTCTGGTGGTGAGGGAGCGGCGGTGAAGGAGGCCCAGGACCTCCATGTCCTTGGCAGAGTGGGAGGGGGAGTTGAAATGTTGGGCCACAGGTCGGTGTGGTTGATTGGTGCGGGTGTCCCGGAGATGTTCCCTAAAGCGCTCTGCTAGGAGTCGCCCAGTCTCCCCAATGTAGCGGAGACCGCATCGGGAGGAACAGATACAATAAATGATATTAGTGGATGTGCAAGTAAAACTTTGATGGATGTGGAAAGCTCCTTTAGGGCCTTGGATAGAGGTGAGGGAGGAGGTGTGGGCGCAGGTTTTACAGTTCCTGCGGTGGCAGGGGAAAGTGCCAGGATGGGAGGTTGGGTTGTAGGGGGGCGTGGACCTGACCAGGTAGTCATGGTGGGAACGGTCTTTGCGGAAGGCGGAAAGGGGTGGGGAGGGAAATATATCCCTGTTGGTGGGGTCTGTTTGGAGGTGGCGGAAATGTCGGCGGATGATTTGGTTTATGCGAAGGTTGGTAGGGTGGAAGGTGAGCACCAGGGGCGTTCTGTCCTTGTTACGGTTGTAGGGGTGGGGTCTGAGGGCGGAGGTGCGGGATGTAGACGAGATGCGTTGGAGGGCATCTTTAACCACATGGGAAGGGAAATTGCGGTCTCTAAAGAAGGAAGCCATCTGGTGTGTTCTGTAGTGGAACTGTCCTCCTGGGAGCAGATCCGGTGGAGGTGGAGGAATTGGGAATATGGGATGGCATTTTTGCAAGAGGTAGGGTGGGAAGAGGTGTAATCTAGGTAGCTGTGGGAGTCGGTGGGTTTGTAAAAAATGTCAGTGTCAAGTCGGTCGTCATTAATGTAGATGGAGATGTCCAAGAAGGGGAGGGAGGTGTCAGAGATGGTCCAGGTAAATTTAAGGTCAGGGTGGAATATGTTGGTGAAGTTGATGAATTGCTCATCCTCCTCGCAGGAGCAGAGGTGGCGCCAATGTAGTCGTCAATGTAGCGGAGGAAGAGGTGGGGAGTGGTGCCGGTGTAATTACGGAAGATCAACTGCTCTACATAGCCAACAAAGAGGCATAGCTGGGACCCATACGTGTGCCCATGGCTACCCCTTTGGTCTAGAGGAAGTGGGAGGATTCAAAGGAGAAATTGTTAAGGGTGAGGACCAGTTCGGCCAAACGAATGAGAGTGTCGGTGGAAGGGTACTGTTGGAGACGTCTGGAGAGGAAAAAACGGAGGGCTTGGAGGCCCTGGTCATGGCGGAAGGAGGTGTAGAGGGATTGGATATCCATGGTGAAGATGAGGCGTTGGGGGCTGGGGAAACGGAAGTCTTGGAGGAGGTGGAGGGCGTGGGTAGTGTCTCGAACGTATGTGGGGAGTTCCTGGACGAGGGGGGATAGGACAGTGTCGAGGTAGGTAGAGGTGAGTTCAGTGGGGCAGGAGCATGCTGAGACAATGGGTCGGCCAGGGTGGTCAGGCTTGTGGATCTTGGGAAGGAGGTAGAACCGGGCAGTGCGGGGTTCCCGGACTATGAGGTTGGAAGCTGTGGGTGGGAGATCTCCTGAGGTGATGAGGTTCTGTATGGTCTGGGAGATGATGGTTTGGTTATGGGGGGTGGGTTCATGGTCGAGGGGGCAGTAGGAAGAGGTGTCCTCGAGTTGACGTTTGGCTTCAGCGGTGTAGAGGTCAGTGCGCCAAACTAACACTGCGCCCCCTTTATCCGCTGGCTTGATGGTGAGGTTGGGATTGGAGCAGAGGGATTGGAGGGCTGTGGGTTGTGAGGGTGAGAGGTTGGAGTGGGGGAGGGAGGTAGACAGGTTGAGGCGGTTAATGTCCCGGCGGCAGTTGCAAATGAAGAGGTCGAGGGCAGGTAATAGGCCAGCGCGGGGTGTCCAGGTGGATGCAGTGTGTTTGGAGGTGGGCGAAGGGGTCCTCGGAAGGTGGGCGGGAGTCCTGATTGTGAAAATAAGCTCTGAGGCGGAGGCGACAGAAGAATTGTTCGACGTCACGGCGTGTATTAAATTCATTGATGCGTGGACGGAAGGGGATGAAGGTGAGTCCTTTGCTGAGGACTGATCGTTCGTCCTCAGTGAGGGGGAGGTCTGGGGGGATGGTGAAAACTCGGCAGGGCTGGGAGCTGGGATCTGGGATCTGGTGTGGGTGTAGAGCTGGGAGTGGGGACGGAACCTGTAACTGGAGTGGGTGTAATGGTGGGGGGAATGGTGGTGGAGTCATGAGCAGGGGTAGTGTTCCCCTCAGGGTTCTGGGGAGTGGGGATAGTGACAGCGGGGTCTGTGGGGGGCATGTCAGCAGAATGCAGGTGAGTGGCGCTGGAGGGGGCAGAAGTGGTGGTGACCACGGCAGTAGGGGTGGCGGAAGTCACTGAGCCTGTGGCATCAGCGATGATGTGAAGGGCAGAAGTGATGTCATGTGTGATGCATGAGGAATTGAGGGGTGGAAATGGTTGTGGGAGCGGCCACGATGGGGGCGGAAGTGACATCATCAATCAGCGTGGAGGTGGCAGCTGCATCAGCCGCATGGCTAATGGCAGAATAGATTCCGAGGCCAGGGGAATCTTCTGGAATGTTTGAGGAGCGCTGGTTATGGAGGTGGGTATATAAAAGTTTGTTGTACTTACAGTTTTTGATGTTTGAGATGGAGTTGAAATACTGTTTGTTGAGAGTATGGATTCTCCTGAGGATGTAGTACAGAGTGGGTCCTTTGCAATTCTGAGAGAGTGTGGCCCTCAGCTCAGGCAGGGCAGACTGTAGAGAGGTTAGGTGCCGGCGCATTGCTGCAAGCGTGGAGCAGAGGATCTTGAAGGAGAACTGTTGCTGGTGTTTTTGAATCTGTAGTCTGTACTGTTTGTCCTGTTCGGGTCCGAACTCTGCTGGTTTAAAGGTGGTCCGGAGTCCATGTGGGATGAGTTGGTTATGGAGGCAGGCACTGAGGAAGCAAATGTGGCTGTAGTAGCGGGTTTGTTTCACGACATAGTTGAAGAGCTTCAGGGCAGAGGAAATGACCTGGGAGTTGCAGGGGAGAGGGACTCCCTGAGATTCTTGTAGAGAGAGGAGGAAAACTTCTTCAAGGCAGGCATACTTGCAAGAGGATTCACAGTAGGGTTAAAATCAACGAGGTAAAAACAATGACTGCGGATGCTGGAAACCAGATTCTGGATTAATGCTCAATTGGTTAATCCAGTCTATACATAAATTACTGGCTTGAACAAGTTTCCCTCCGTGCCTGTAACAGGACATGATCTCCTCATCTTACCTCATACCACGCTCACACAATGACTACTATTTTGTGGCCTATAAATAACTCCAAACAATGTCTTCCACCCTTTCCTTTTTCTTAGTTTAGCCCGAACAGATTCCACACATTGTTCTTCCAATCTGAGATCCTCCCCTTCTAATGTATCAATTGCACCTTTTTTATCAGTTCAACTCCACCTCCTTTCCTTCTCAGCTATCCTTCCCAAATATCATATATCCTTAAATATACAATTCTCAATCCTGGATGTTTCTGTAATGGCAATTGTACCACAACCATTTAGAACATAGAACATAGAATGTAGAACAGCACAATATAGGCCCTTTGGTCCTCGATGTTGTGCTAACCTTTTATCCTACTCTAAGACCGAACTAATGTACATATCCTGCATTTAACTATCATTCATGTGCCTATCCAAGAGTTGCTTAAATGTCCCAAATGTATCTGACTCTACAACCACTGCTGGCAGTGCATTCCACGCACCCACCATTTCTGTTTTAAAGAACCTACCTCTGACATCTCCCTTAAACCTTCCTCCAATCATCTTAAAATAATGCCCCCTCATGATAGCCATTTCTACTTTGGGAAAAAGTCTCTGGCTATCCACCTCATCTATGCCTCTCATCATCTTGTACACATCTATCAAGTTGCCTCTCATCCTTCTTTGCTCCAATGAGAAAAGCCCTAGCTCCCTCAATCTTTCTTCATAAAAGCTTTATTCCAGTCCAGACAGCATCCTGGTAAATCTCCTCTGCACCCTATCTGAAGTTTCCACATCCTTCCTATAATGAGGCAACCAGAACTGAACACAGTATTCTAAGTGTAGTCTAACCAGGGCTTTATAGAGTTGTAGCATAACTTCACGGCTCTTAAACTCAATCCCCCAGCTAATGAAAGTCAACACACCATATGCTTTCTTAACAACCCTATCAACTTGGGTGGCAACTATGGATGTGGACCCCAAACTCCCTCAGTTCCTCCACACTGCCAAGAATCCCACCTTTAACCCTGTATTCTGCATTCAAATTCAACCAATTCATGATATCTATTCATGACTTTAGATCATTGATCTTATTGTGAATGCTGCATGCATTCAGATGCTGTGAACTTGTCTGCGTATTTTTGGGAATACGCATATGCAGGTCATAATTGATTCTCAGCTTAGGTTTTCCTATTTCCTTGTCTCCTTCACAGCTGTTCTACTTTCTGTAACCAGTTTAATTCCCTTCCTCAGGTTTCCATCCTCCTGGCATGTTCATTCAAACCAACTCCAACGGAAAGAATAAACCTCCTTGTGAGGATATCAGTCCTCGTACTGTTAAGATATAACCTGTTTAGCTTGTACAGGTCTCACCTGAGCTAGAACTGATCCAACTGCCTCCAAAATCTGCTACCATCCCCACTAAACCAAATCTACACCCAAATGTTCAGTTGTATGAATCCTCCTGTTCTTATGGTCACTCACGTGTGAAGCTGGGAGTAATCCAGAGATTATTTCTTGTCAGATTTTGCTTTTTAATTTCCATCCTAACTCCCTGGTTTATGCTTTCATAACCTCTTCCAGCCTACATTGTTGGCACCATGTGGACAATGGCTTCTCCTTGATCTCCCCTGGCATCAGGGAGGCATCACCCTATCCTGGGGTCACGTTTCATGCATGCATTTCCTGACTATAGAATACCCCAAGATCATTGCACTTCCATTCTTCTTTCTTTTCCCCTGCCCACCACCGATTCCCACCATCCCCCCCACCCCACCCCCACCCCCCACTCCAACCCCCTCTCCTCTCCACATACAGATGAGATGCTACAGCTCTTGATGCCATGGACTTACCTCACAATACACAGGATCCACTCTCCAAAGAACCATTGCCTTTCACTGGTTTCCAAAATGGAATTGCAAGTGTCAAGCTCAATTGTCTCAGGGGACTCCTGCCTTACCTGCCTAGTTTTCATCGACTACCTAATAGTTAACCATTCCCTTTCTGACTGTTAGCTTCTAACCTGCAGTGTGACCACTGTTCTGTATGTGCTATCACACAGAGGTCTGCTTTGTGGATGCACAGCAGTGATCCCAGCCACTGCTCAAGTTCCGGAAACCTGGACCTCAAGCTTGTGCAGCTGGTGACACTTCCTGCAGATGGGTTCATCTAGGACATCTAGATGCATTTCTTCATATATAATGGTGGATGGACACTTCATTTGCCTTTGTTAATACAGCATCCCTTCGCTCAGAAATCTATTTATTGCCTTTAGCATTATTATAAACCCCTCATACTGGTAACTCAACATTACTTCACTTTCAATAACATTTTTTCCTGCTTTTCTACTTATTTTATTGTACTTTGATTTAATTTAGTTTGACTTTTTTTTTCTCTAGTGGTCCTTCCTGAAATCCTTGTATCTCTTCCATAATTATTGACACAATTTTTAGTTTTGGACTGACTCCAGAACAGCAACTTCTCACCAATGAATAAAGTTAGAGGTTTTCTGTGACATCACACTCAGACTGTCTCTGCACTGTGTTCAGATTCCCCACTCACTGCAGTCTTTTTCAAGTTGTTGCCCCTTCTCTGAGAGCTGTGTTCAGAATGAATTCACTCCCTAAACTCCACGCTTTTTACAAACTTGGTTCTCACTTTCTCAGCACTATGTTCAAAATGTAACCCCTTACTGCTCTCTGCCCTCTGCCCTCTTTTCAAACTTCCTTCGACACTGTATTGAGAATGAAGCCACATCCTGCTGACTGCATGCATATCTTCAGTCACTTTTTCACTTGTAACTTGTAGAATGTTGACATTGAGACTTTTCTCATTAGGCCATAAGACATAAGAACACTCATGGCCTATCAACCCAACATAGACAACCTCTTGAACATCTTGTATTATCACTATTGTTAGTTAAAAATATTTCCTGAGATTGATAGATTGAAGAAAAATTCAAACTTGAGAGAAAGGTGAAAGAGGCTCCACTCCAAATTTTGCAAATTTTAATAACTTACATATTTATGGCATTAACTTTTACCTATCAAAATGGACCAACAAACCCTATTCTCCGTATTTGGTTCAGATTTCCAGCATCAGCAGTATTTTGCTTTCAGTCTACTTGTCAGCTGAACAATGACCATCAGATAATGAAGCGAACACAAACATTGATGGGTGTGAAATTGCAAATTTCCTCTAAACATTCCTGTACAATCCTAGACAGCAGATGTGACTAACTGAATACATTAATAAATTTAGAACTGCAAAAATGTTGCATTAAATGGCATCATATTCCTCAAAGCAACATTTGGACAAAACCATTCAGGATACCAATTAGCAATGTGTAATATGAAAAAAAAATTGTATTTATAAAGGATGTTTTATAATATCCCAATGGTTCAGAGTTCCTAGACATGGGACACTAGCTTCTTTGCAAATGGGGTCAGTTAGAGTCAATAAGATCAACGGGGAATGCTGCAATCAGAGATTGGAGTCAAACTTGGATGTGTTCCTGGCTGAAAGTGAAAGGGCAGGTTTAAGTTTTCTGTCTGATAATGACTACTATCGTTTTAACATGAGGATTTAAATTGTTCATGTGACATTACTGCTTCTCTCAATTTAAGGCATTAATAGCAACTTACAGTTATGCGGAAGCTTTCACATATTAAACCCCCTCAAGGTGCTCACAGATGATCAATTGCAGAGGTCACTTTTATCTTGCGTGTCTTAATTGAGGTTAGAGAGATTTAAGGAGGGAATTCCAGAGCTACTGACCTCAGCACCTGAAAATGTGACAACATGGGTTTCCTCCCACAATCCAATGTGCAGGCTAGGGTGAATTGGCCATGCTAAATTGTCCATCGAGTTCAGGGATGTGTAGGTTAGGTGCATTATTCAGGGGGAAATGTAGAGTAATAGGGTTGGGAAATGGGTCTGGCTGGGTTACTCTTCGGATGGTTGATATGGACTTGTTGAGCTGAAGGGCTTGTTTCCACACTGTAGGGGTTCTAATTCTAATTCTAATTCTAAACTGCTTTACAATCAATTAAGTATTTTATAAGTTTGGCCATTGTTGTAATAACCAAGGTGGTTATAACTTGCACACTGCAAGATTCCTCAGTATTGTGAAATGGTCAGATAACATGTTTTATTGCCCTGAACATGCAGTGAACTGAACTGTTCTTGTTCAATATAGTGGTATGGAATCTTTTACCTTGACCTGAGTGTTGCTTTACGTCTTATCTGAAAGATGGCAGCTCTTACCACTGGAAACCCTTAGTACTTAATGAGTAGAGACCTGGCATAATTGAATTCATCATATTTGGACACTATTATGATTGGAGTATGTCAATTTATACTGATAAAATGAGCCAAAATTCCTGCCACAATGCAGGTTGTCCCTTGCTATTTAGTGATAATATTCATGTGTTACTCTGTTAGGCAATTTCCCAGAATTCCAGCCATGCTTCCATTTAATTGACAACTTACTGAATCCTTCAGTGACATGTTACTATACTTCAGGCTTCCTTAGACATTTAGTTCCTGTTTTCCACCACCTACGATTTGGTTGCACTTCTGTATAGCAGAGAGGAGCAACAGACCAAGGAACCGAATTAGGAAAGCAAACTTTTCTCAATTGGTATTCAGTCAATATCCACAAAGGTTCCACTTACCACAGCTCTATATGAAAGAATCTTGTAGGTTTGTACCATTTAACTCATTCATTAGCTATTGAGAACATGACGGGTGACTATTGCATGGATATTGTGACTTTTTTAAAATTCATCATTGTTCATAAAATCATATTTTCAGAAAACAGATGCTTGAATTTCTATGATTTTATTAGTGGGTTATAAATTAAGATAACATCTGGACCTCCATCCTGATGGTGTGATAAAGAAATAACCTGCATTTACAAAGAGAAAACTTAATCTCAACTAGGGGCCTCAGTTAGCTCATTAGGCTGGATTGTCATGCAAATTGACACCAAGAGTGTGGGTTCCATACCTGTCTTAGCTGAAGGTTCATCAAAAATCAAACCTTTGCAACCTTGTCCCTTACTTGAAGCATTGGCGATCTTCAGGTTAAACCACCACCGGTTACCTCTCTGTAATGAGAGAGCAGACCAATGGTCCTCTGGGACTTTACCATACATATTGGGTTTATTAACTAATTGCCTCATACAGAAGGAATCCCGAGGATACAGTAGGCACAATATATTTGAATTTTGCATTCAGTTTGAAGGAGAGAAGACTTACTTTACATTTAAGTAAGTGACAATACAGTGGCAGACATTGAAATGGATATTTCAGAATATGTATACAGAATACATGCCAGTGCAAAAGGAAAATGTTAAAGGCAGGATCCACCATCTGTGGTTAAACAAAAAACAAGTTAAGTATCATAAAAACTTAAAAGAAAAAGTGTATCATCATACAAAAGTGAATGGCAGGCCAAAATATTGGACTGAATATTACAAGATGACTAAAAATGAGGGAAATTTCTGAGTGTGAAAGAAAACTAGCTTAGCAGGGAAAAATAGAAAGTAAATGTTTCTTTAGATATTTTAAAAGAAAAGAGTTAACAAAGTAATTGTTGGTCCCAATGAAAGTGAGCAGGTCAGGCAACATCCAAGGAACAGGAGAATCGACGTTTCGGGCATAAGCCCTTCTTCAGGAATGAGGAAAGTGTGTCCAGCAGGCTAAGATAAAAGGTAGGGAGGAGGGACTTGGGGGAGGGGCGTTGGAAATGCGATAGGTGGAGGGAGGTCAAGGTGAGGGTGATAGGCCGGAGTGGGGTGGGGGCGGAGAGATCAGGAAGAAGATTGCAGGTTAGGAAGGCGGTGCTGAGTTCGAGGGATTTGACTGAGACAAGGTGGGGGGAGGGGAAATGAGGAAACTGGAGAAATCTGAGTTCATCCCTTGTGGTTGGAGGGTTCCCAGGCAGAAGATGAGGCGCTCTTCCTCCAACCGTCGTGTTGCCATAGTCTGGCGATGGAGGAGTCCAAGGACCTGCATGTCCTTGGTGGAGTGGGAGGGGGAATTAAAGTGTTGGGCTACGGGGTGGGTGGGTTGGTTGGTCCGGGTGTCCCAGAGGTGTTCTCTGAAACGTTCCGCAAATAGGCGGCCTGTCTCCCAAATATAGAGGAGGCCACATCGGGTGCAGCGGATGCAATAGATGATGTGTGTGGAGGTGCAGGTGAATTTGTGGCGGATATGGAAGTGTCCTTTGGGGCCTTGGAGGGAAGTAAGGGGGGAGGTTTGGCGCAAGTTTTGCATTTCTTGCGGTTGCAGGGGAAGGTGCCGGGAGTGGAGGTTGGGTTGGTGGGGTGTGTGGACCTGACGAGGGAGTCTTTCTGGATGGTCTGGGAGATGATGGTTTGGTGGTGGGAGGTGGGGTCCAACCGCCACCAGGACAGAACCCCACTGGTCCGTGTGGACCTGACGAGGGAGTCACGGAGGGAGTGGTCTTTTTTGAACGCTGATAGGGGAGGGGAGGGAAATATATCCCTGGTGGTCGGGTCCGTTTGGAGGTGGCGGAAATGACGGCGGATGATACGTTGTACATGGAGGTTGGTGGGGTGGTAGGTGAGGACCAGTGGAGTTCTGTCCTGGTGGCGGTTGGACCCCACCTCCCACCACCAAACCATCATCTCCCAGACCATCCAGAAAGACTCCCTCGTCAGGTCCACACACCCCACCAACCCAACCTCCACTCCCGGCACCTTCCCCTGCAACCGCAAGAAATGCAAAACTTGTGCCCACACCTCTCCCCTTATTTCCCTCCAAGGCCCCAAGGGACACTTCCATATCCACCATAAATTCACCTGCACCTCCACACACATCATCTATTGCATCCGCTGCACCCGATGTGGCCTCCTCTATATTAGGGAGACAGGCCGCCTACTTGCGGAATGTTTCAGAGAACACCTCTGGGACACCCAGACCAACCAACCCAAACACCCCGTAGCCCAACACTTTAACTCCCCCTCCCACTCCACCAAGGACATGCAGGTCCTTGGACTCCTCCATCGCCAGGCCATGGCAACACGACGGTTGGAGGAAGAGCGTCTCATCTTCTGCCTGGGAACCCTCCAACCACAAGGAATGAACTCAGATTTCTCCAATTTTCTCATTTCTCCTCCCCCCACGTTGTCTCAGTCAAATCCCTCGAACTCAGCACCGCCTTCCTAACCTGCAATCTTCTTCCTGACCTCTCCGCCCCCACCCCACTCCGGCCTATCACCCTCACCTTGACCTCCTTCCATCTATCGCATTTCCAACACCCCTCCCCCAAGTCCCTCCTCCCTACCTTTTATCTTAGCCTGCTGGACACACTTTCCTCATTCCTGAAGAAGGGCTTATGCCCGAAACATCGATTCTCCCGTTCCTTGGATGCTGCCTGACCTGCTGCACTTTTCCAGCAACACATTTTCAGCTCTGATCTCCAGCATCTGCAGTCCTCACTTTCTCCCCAATGAAAGTGAGTCTGGCAATTAACAGTTGAAAATGAAGAAATATCAGATAATTTGAACAGGAATTTTGCATTGACCTTCACTGTAGAGGATGCAAGAAATATTCCAGATGGGAGTCAAGAAGTAGAAAGGAATGAGAAACTCAGAAAATGAACATTATAGCCATCGTGGAAGTGGCACGAAGCAACTTGTTGGAGCTGCAGGCTGCACAGATCGAATATACTTTGGGGAAGTACAAAGTTATTTACTTTGATACAATGTATAGAAAACTGGAATACTCTTAAAAGGCTTACAACTTGTAAATGTTTATGTTCATAAAAACTTGTGTGGACTTGTTAGAAGGAACACTAAATGTTGGTCTGCAGATACAGCAATTAATTAGGAAGGAAAATGATATGTTGGTCTTTATTGCAAGAAGATTGGAGTAGAGGAATAAAAAGTCTGGTCATGATAAGGCATTAGTGAAACCATATTTGGAATATTATGTGCAGCTTTCATCTCCATATTTAAACATTTACATTTAAGGATATCCTTGCTTTTGTGCCAATGCATGAAGCTTCACTAGATTGGTCCCCGCTATGAGGTGATTCTCCTATTTTCTTCACATCCTCATCCATCTGTCACCTTGTTTCCCACTCATCTATAACAAAGTGTATATGTCTATGCATCCTTCTTTGTGCCCTCTCCACAGCTTGCATTCCTGCATCATTAACAAAGTGAGTTGCATTACTCACTTTTCCTTTTGTCTAACTCAGAGATCTGTCACCTGTGGCTGCACAGCTCACCGCTGCTCTTTAATATCTCATTTGCACCTCACAAAATTTTGGAGTTCAATCACATTAACATGAAAAATACCTAAAAATGGCTGTGTCTATTGTCATCACATGTATGCACTGCTGGAATTTGCTCATGTGCATGGAAGAAAGTTAGGTTTTAAACCTGGTATTTAAGTTTAAACAAACCTCCCTTCCTCACTCCTCCCTCTCCATCCTCACTCTGTCTTCTCACATTCTCATACTCACACTTCCTCCTCTCATCCTAATGCCCCTTTCCTCCATCCTTACTCCACTCCTCCCCCATCACTACTACCCCCTTCCACTGTCTTCATTTCCCTCACCATTATCCTTCTCCATTCCTGTCCTGTCTCTCCTCTTTCCCCAATCTTCACTCCTCTCTCATTCCCTCGTTCCTTTCACTGATGTTTCAATAATGAGTTAGGTTTCCATACGTGGGCAGTTCCTTTGGCCATAACAATATCAGAATTTGACGTGGTGATGTAACATTTCCAGAATTGACTGCACACGTGACGTTGGGTGGCAGCAGACACTGGCTAAAAGGAAAAACTGAGTAAATTGTGTCTATATTCTCTAAAATGTCGAAGAATGACAGGTGATCTCAACTTGGATTCTTTGCTGTATCCACACATGGAAAGTAAGATGGTGTGAGACTGAAGAAGTGCAGATCAGCTTTCCTCAAACAACAAGAACAGATTATTTGGCTATTTTCATATTGCCATGGAACCTTACTGTGCTCAAATAGGTTGCCACAATTCTGACACCACAGTAGTGATTGCAATTTAAACATATTGCATAGGCTTTCAGTGGTAGAGGAGCAGTAATTAGGGAGTCTTAACAAGAAGATGCTCTTAATCTAAGTTTATTCCATGCTAGCAACAAGTTGCATTAGCTAGTTCGACACTGTTACTAAAGACTATTGGAAGACATGAATGGGCCATCTTTCCCTTCCAAGATCTAGAGGTATTCTTACAGCTTACTACTTGGCATCGTTAGTTTGATATAATCTCCAGCATGAGTGCTTTCAGAATCATTACCTTATTCAACTTGAACTTATATAACATCCTTCACATACTAAGTTTTTGCAAATGAAGAGAAAACTCTCTGTTGATTGGAGTCATACCTGGCACATCGGAAGATGGTTTTGTTTGTTAGCAGTCAATCATCTCAGCTCCCAGATTATCTCTGTGGGAGTTCCTCAGGTAATGTTCTAGGCCTGACCATCTTCAGCTGCGTTGTCAATTATCTTCCCTCCAGCATAAAATCAGAAGTGGGGATGTTCCCCGATGATTGCACAATGTTCAGCACCACTCATGGCTCTTCAGATACTGAAGCAGTCCATGTTTAAATGCAACAAGATCTGGAGAATATCCAGGCTTGGTCTGAAAAGTTCCAAGTAACAATTTGCACCACATAAATGCCAGGCAATAACCATCTCCAATGAGAGTCAATCAAACCATCACGTCTTGAGATTCAATGGCATTACCATCACTGAATTCCCCATTATCAATATCATCTGGGTTACCATTGACTAAAAACTCAACTGGACTCACCTTAAAAACACAATGGTTTTAAGAGCAGGTCAGAGGCCAGGAATACTGCAGTGAGTAACTCACCTCATTATTCTCCAAAGCCTGTCCACCATCTACAAGGCACAAGTCAACAGTGTGATGGAAAACTTCCCACTTGCCTGAATGGGTGTGGCTCCAACAACACTCAAGAAGCTTGACACCATCCATCACAAAGCAGCCCACTTGATTGGTGCCACATCTACCACCACGACTGATGCTCAGTAACAGCAGTGAGCAATATCTACAACATGCACTTCAGGAATTTAACAACGCTCTTGAGACAGCACCTTCTAAACTCACAACCACTTCATTCTAGAAGAACAAGGGCAACAGATACATGGGACCACCACCACCTAGAAGGTTCTCTCAAAGCCACTCACCATCCTGACTCAGAAATATATTGCCATTCCTTCATTGTTGCTGGTTCAAATTCCTGGAATTCCCTCCTTAGTGGAATTGTGGGTCTACTTACAGCATACAAACCTCAGTGGTTTAATAAGACAGCTCACCATCACCTTCTCAAGGGCAACCAGAGCTGGGCAATAAAAACTGGCACAGTCAACAACGCCCATGTTGGATGACTAAACAAATACAATGTATCAAAGAAAATTTGACATGAATCACAAAAAGAAACATCAGGACAAAAACTTAGATTTTAAAGGACATGTTACGTGTTAGAAAAGAGTTTGAGAAACAATGAACTAAAGATAAATAATTGCAGAAATTAGAATGTAGGTAGCTGAAGGTGTGGTTGCCAATTGTTGCCAAAAGAAATTGGGGACGAACAAATGGAAAGGCAGAAAAACCTCAGAGGATTGGAGGGCTGAAGGTGATTACAGGGACTGGAATTTTAACTTCAGGAAATTGCTGGTCTAAAGGTTAATATGGGTCAGAGAGGCCAGAAACACAGACAAGTTAAAATATTGGCATTGGGAGATTTTGTCAATGATGCCTCTCTGTATCGCTCTGAATTTCACCTGCGTGTAATTGGTTGCTCCCCACGCACAAATCCAAATCTGAAATGGAATTATATGTCCTCCATTGAGGTTACATTGTATGCAAAAGGCAACCTTCACTTGAACTAAGTGTTACAGCACTTAATAACTACTGAGAGGTAAATTACAGCTGCATTGGAAAAGCTACCTAATTTGCTTGGTGTTGTGATTTAAAGGGAGGTTAATAAGTCGCCAACATAGTTTGATCTGACACAAAGCCAGTTTCACCACATGTGATGTACTTACTTTTTGTTTTAGCAATCTTTAAACTTGCTAAATTCCTCAAACCCCCAAAGAGCAGCTTCTGCATGATGGCATATCGAAGAATAGTAACAATATTCCATTCCAAAGGGACTTTCTATTTGAGCTCCTAATTGCATCCCTGGAAGTAGTTTATAGGCCCATAGAAGCTGACATCTCTATTTTCTCTAAGAAATAGCAAATGCTCTTTCTGCCAGAATGAATAAAGTGTCACTGAAATTCCAATGATATCTGAAACACAAGAACGTGATTCCATAGGTAGCAAGGGAGAAATTCAGACAGTCATGATGAAACTGCCGTAATAATCCTTTAATGTTGCTCAGCAGCTAATGAGAGACTGAAACATAAAAAGTCAAAATGTGTTAATGCAGGTACAGAGTGCCCAGCTGTTCTAGAATGCAGCTCAATGAAGTACGTCACATTTATTCTTAGCGATAAGTGAGAATGAGTTCTACCACTATAATGTGTACTTGTGTAGCACCTGTAATGTCGCAGAACAGCCTGGTGTGTTTCACAGGTGTTATTATCAAACACAATTTGTCACCATGTCACGTTATAATGAGATATTGGGCTAGGTAAAGCTTGGTTGAAAATGTAAATCTTAAAGATTGCCTTAAACGAGGATAGGCAGTAAGGCAGGCATATTTGGGAAAGAAATTACATGAGTTTAGGGGTTAGGAAACTGAATACAAGTACTGAATAAATCATTGGTGGGGTAAAGGAAGTTGAGCATGCACAAGAAGACTTAGAGAAACACAAACTTTGTAAATACTGATGCCTCAAACATCCAGCTGTCGTAAATCTAATATGAATTTACACTGTCATATTTCTGCCAGTATTCTAACCTAATTTCAGCTTGTATCTCTGAGGAACAGAAAGAGTGCTGCAAATATGTTTTAACTTATGATGTTATCAAATATCAATGGAGTAGACTCCATGCATGAAACTGGCAGGAAGCAGATGGAATGTGTGCTCTTTACTGCCAGTGAGGAGGACTGAGCCACATTACCATGCTGATGGCAGACTTCTCACTCCATTGGGCACTCGGCTATAGCTTCCCATGTCTGGGATAGTGCAGTTTTTAGCAGACTAGAGGATAAACAGGCTGGTAAATCTGGAGGGAGGCAGAATAAACCTGCACGTTTAAACCCACAAAAATAACAGATTTTATCATCACAGACCTTTAATGCTTCAGCATCCAGTGCATGTTTTATTCAGCTGTCCCTCAAGATTGCATTAGGGGAATATGTAAGCCATAAAACCATGATTTTCACACTATATTGAAATTCCCAATATATGTAGGTGCTTAGGCTGCCCAGCCTTGTTCTTGGGAAATATAACAGTGCTTGGAATCCAAACAGAAATGGGGACATGGACACGCAACATTTGGGTCACTGAAAGTTTCCTTCTGTGTTTGCATAACTAATTAAATTACACCATACCTTAGGGAACTAAATTTCATTAAGATGCCGTACTCCCAATTTCAAATAAGAATGTGAAGTGCCTGATGTGAAGCACATATAATATTTCTGGAGGAGTGATCTATGTGCTGAATTAGCATTGACTATCTGCTGTTTGACCCAAATATTATGTATTCTCTGAAATTTTATTGCTCAGCTGTATTTCAAAGCATACTCATCATTAGACTTCAACATGGATTATGACTGCAGTGTATAATGACTTTATGTTAATGCCCGGTTCCTATTACAAAGTTTAATTTACAAATTATAAAAAGAGAGCAACATATAATCACTGATGTATCTGCTGTCCCTCAGTAATGCATATGGCATATTAGGCCTGAAATTCCTCTCACAAAGAGATCCTGTGCTCTGGCTGCCAGTCAGAAGTATGCATGATCTTAGTGGCCTGCTGGATCTGCTCCCTCCTGTTATCAACCATCTCTGGAAAGTCTGGCACTTGGCATGACCATGGATTACAACCCTGGATCACCTACACACATACCAAACTTTATTTATAATCTGTATTTTTCTTAAAAGAAGACATACAAGCAAAAGATAACAACAATATAAACTCAGTGGCTGTCTGGATAAAGAAACCCTAAATATTATGCTTGATGAGGTTTCAAAGAAGCTTCAAAAGGCTGGACTTACAAGGGAGAACCCAAACTCCAATCTTCTAGGTTATTCCTGTGAATATGATGGGAGAAAATACAGCAGTCTGGGCATGAAACATGACTTTTGTCTTCTTTATTCCAGACTACAGAAGAACAACTTTCAAAAGTCAGTTTAACCCTGGTCTGTGTGTACTAGTGGAAGGAAGAATGCTGGCAAGCTGAGGTACTCATGAGTACTAATTTGGGTTTGTGCATTAGTGTGCTGTGAAGATCGCACTTGAACAATCATACCCTGTCTTGCAGATAAGTCACTACCTGCAACTATCTTCACTATTTTAAAGCCAGATAGCTAGTAAGCCAGTCAAAAGGACCAGGATAAAAGATTTTCATTCAACATGCAAAGCTAAGGATCTCAAAATTGACTATTCACTTATCAATGTCCCAATAACTGCTCTTCATGAATGACCCAGAGACTGATTCATACATTTATTAACTTGCAGAAGTTTTTGGATGCACTTCTCGTTTCTAATCTATTTGTATATGTGTTGCATTATTTAATTTTGCATTTATTAATTAATGAACTCCTTATTTTGTTAACCCAAGAAAATCTATTTAAATTGGCTTCTTGAAGGTATCCATAAGGGAGGGATAACCTTCTTGTGACCAACCATGAAATGAAGAAGGGAGCCAGCTCAATCCCTCCTCACTTGGGAGGTGATGTTTGGGGTATCTCATCTGGAGTAAGCCTGAACAATTTCTTTTTCACACCCATTGGAATTGCACTGACTCTATGATGCAAAGTTCAGAAAAAGAAAACCTGCTTGTCCCACATGGTTTCCAATTCACCACCACGTGGTAGCACAAGGATTGACGTTATTAATTATGATAGGTCGGATCAGCCACGTCGGGATAGTATTTCCTGCATCAGATCTTGTTTTACTTGTTGTATGTGGCTTGAATATTATTAGTAATACAAAATACTTGTAACAGAAAAAAGCTAGATCACGCTGAGTGAATGGTGATCAGGTTTTGATTTGTTTCTCTCAGGCTGAGAGGTCTACATTACTTGTCTAGATGCTATTGAATTCACTCTTTTTCAGCCTGCAGTGATTCAATTGCTGCTTGTCTTTCCAATGGGAATTTAATCATGGTGTAGAAGGTAATATAATCAACAAGAAAGAAAGAAAGAGCTCTGATAAATACAAGGAACTGAGTTCAGTCAGTGCACCATTTTTCCAGAGAAACCATTGTATTGGTACCTTCTCAGAAAATTGACATATTTAGTAAAATGTTGTTTTTTTTAGGTGGTGATCCCCTGGCTCAGTGTGGTGACTTCTAGGCGCGATGTGGCAATCTCCCGCCTGGTGTGGCAATCTCCTGGCCCGGTGTGGCGATTTCCCAAGTGTGATGTGGCAATCTCCCGTTCTGGTGTGGGGACTTCCCGGCCCAGTGTGGTGATCTCCCAGCCCGGTGTGGTCTCCCGGCCTGGTGTGGGGACTTCTCGGCCCAGTGTGATAATCTCCCGGCCTGGTGTGATAATCTCCCGGCCTGGTGTGGGGACTTCTCGGCCCAGTGTGACGATCTCCCAGCCTGGTGTGATAATCTCCCGGCCTGGTGTGGGGACTTCTCGGCCCGGTGCAGTGATCTCCTGGCCTGGTGTGATAATCTCCCGGCCTGGTGTGGGGACTTCTCGGCCCGGTGCGGTGATCTCCTGGCCTGGTGTGGTGATATTCTGGCCCAGTGTGTGGGGACTTCTCGGCCTGGTGTGGGGATCTCACGACCCGGTGTGGCAATCTCCCGGCCCGACATGGTGATCCCCCGGCCTGGTGTGGGGACTTCTCAGTTAGCTTGGTGATCCCTCGGCCCGGTGTGGTGATCCCCTGACCTGATGTGGTGACCTCTTGGTTTGTGTAGTGAACTCTCGGTTTGTGTAGTGACCTCTCAGCCCAGCGTGGTGACCTCTTGGCTTGGCATGGTGAACTCTTGGCCCGGCATGATGATCTCCTGCCCTGGCGTGGTGACCCCTCAGCCCGGCATGGTAACCTCTCGGCCGGCATGGTGACCCCTTGACTTGGCATGGTGATCCCCTGTCCCGGAGTGGTGACCTCTTGGCCCGGCATGGTGATCCCCAGCCTGTCGTAGTGATCCGCCAACCCGGCGCAGAAACCCCTCAGCCTGGCGTGACAACCTCTCAGTCCAGCATGGTAATTTCCCGGCCTGGCGTGGCAGACTAGCGGCCCAGTGTGATCAGCTCTCAGTGGCCCAGTGTGATTGCCTCTCGGCCCAGCGTGACCTCAGCGTGATCTCGAGGTGATTCCTCAAAGTGCAGTTCCACCCTGGCTAAGCACTTAAGAAAGACTGTGATGTTCAAACTTTCAGCTTCATTTCTTTATTTTCCACTTAAAGCTAAGAAGGTATCATTGAACTATAATCACTGCACTATTTAACTTTTCACTTTGTTTTTTCTTTCTACCTTGTTCTTAAGGTTCTGTGTCGAGGTACCTGTACCTCAGATAGCTCCTTGTGTAGCGATGTTATACACTTTTCACTGTACTCTTGTACTTTCATACTTTTACACTTGGGTACATGACAATAAAATGAAAATCAAAATGCAAGGAATGTATAACATGTTCATTCCACTCATGTGTATTAGGCATGCATCAATGTCACCTGTGGTTCTTAAAGAGGCACCTCATGGTCAATCCAATCAACCAAAGTATTTTAAAGGTAGAGTTTTCCTTCCAAGCCCAGAAAGTACCTCCAACCCCAACTGATCCATGCACAGACTCTACCATCAGGGACATCAGCATTAAGACCCAAGGCCTGCCTTTCAGCTTAGTTTTAGAACCCAGCTGATATCCCAACATATACACTACGCAGTGTTAAAATGAAGTCTGATCCCCACACTGGCACCAGCCTCCTGAAAACAACTTTAAGCAGATGGTTTGCCAATGTTATGCCCATTCCTGGCAAAATATAAAATCATCTTTATTATCTCCTGAGATGACATTGATAAATCTCTACTGGCATAAGTAAGATGTAATTTACCAGGAAAGCAATAAAACGCTAATATAAAAATTGACACTTGCCAAAAATTAATTTTGCAGTAGCCAGAGGTGATATATTGAAGCCTGGTGCAATGTCACAGCCAGACGATTAGATCCTTGAAAACTGTAGTACTGCAAGACAGTTAAGAATACTTAATGATTATAAGAATCCATGCAAGGAAAGTGGTCTCACTTTCATTATCCAAGCTACCTCATGATAGAAGGTGAAGCCGTCTCCTGTGCGCCTTTACTTTTTACTTCAAAACGATTGCAGCAGCAATTTAAAGGCAACACTGAAATGGCGACTCCAGTTTAGTCTTGCTATTCTAAATCTGGTTGGAGTAAGAACAGCTGATTAATAATTTAATGAGTTTAATTATTCTGTAGACTGCAATTATCCTTAAAAGGATACAGCTGCAGTTTGTTTATTACCATCCAAGTAGAATAGGCTCTCTGACCCGTTGGGCCAGTGGCATAGTGGATAACGCATCAGACAGTTGTTGGTTCGAGTCCTCCCTGATTCGAGTGCGATGTGCCAGTTTGTCACCGTTGCACATTGACTGTTGTTTGTTTGTTGTTGTTCGGTGATGTCCTCTGCAGCTGCAGGGATTGGATCAATGTGCTTTTGAATTTGGGTGTATTGCAGCCTAATGTCAGACTGCTTTATAACAGGTTCCGAGGAGCTGTAGGTTTTTTTAAAAAATCGGATCTCCATAAAGATTTTTGAGAACTATAAAATGAGCGTAAGAGAAGGAATTCCTTTTAGCTCCCTATGTATTGGAAAAATGAGAAAAAGTTGTGCATTACAAAGTGGGCTAGTGTAGTGCTGCAATAATATTTTACAGTACTCACCGAGCAATCAAGAATTAGGATAAAGAAAAGCTACATCTTTTGCAAAAGAAAATGTCACATTCACTATACCGATGAAGCGCTCAGGTTGCTAAATTAGCTAGTGAAACAAATATTACCCAAGAATGGAAGACATTTCCAATCTTAATGCCAGGATAATTAATTTTGGCCTTTTATTTGTTTTTTATTCCTGCCTTGGCACGTAATTTATTCATAGACAAGAATACACATACATATTTAGTTAAATGAGAAACACAGAGTGTAAATTGTGCTGAATTCTAGACAACTATCCTATCATTGTGACCGGTTGAATTGGTAAGCCTGGGTACAACAGTTTGAGGAGAATGGGCCACCTTTTAAATGCCATTGTTCCCTACTCATTTAACCGCTACACATTAAGCCCAAGTGATCTTTTAAACCAGAGGCAGGGAAGGGAATTGCTGCCTCAGAATTTCGAAGGATGTGGACCAATATGTCAGAAAATCTTAATTGCACTGGATGGGTGCATCTCATAGTGAGCACTGTAAACTTGATCTTTTCCATCGCCTTTAGATCAATGACAATTTTAATGCAATAAAACATTACAAAGTGTTTCACAGGAACATTATAAAAACAAGTATGGCTCTGAGTTACTAAAGGAGATAATAAATAACCAATGGCTTGATTGAAGAGGTAATTTTTGGAGGTGTTTTGTGAAGGGGGGAGGCAAATTAAAAAAGCCAGGGACAATAGACAATAGCAGCATAAGCAGGCTGTACGGCCCATCAACCCTTCTCAATCATTCAATAAGATCACAGCTGTCCTTTTCGCAATTCTTTTATGGTGTGGACATCGCTAGCAAGGCCAGTATTTCTTGCCCAGTGAGGATTGCCGATGAACTGAATGGTTTGCTAGGCCATCTCAGAGTGAAATTAGGAGTCAACCACAATACTCTCGGTCTGAAGTCACACGTAGTCCCGATGGCATATTCCTGTCCTTAAAGGACATTTGTGAATCAGATCAGCGTTTAAAAGAATCACTGATAGTTTTCATGATCACCGTTGCTAAGGCTAGCATTCAATTTCCTGATATTGTTAATTGAATTTAAATCCCAAAAACTGATACAGTGGGATTTGAACCTGTTTACTGAAAGCATTAGTCTGGCACTCTATGTTCGACAGTGGGCCTCCAGTGCCCTCTGAAAAGGGAATTCCAAAGACTAATGACTTTTTTTGAGAAGAAATGGCTCCTCATTTTTAGAAGAAAAATAAAAAGGTGAGAGACTCCAGAACCCTTTGGCCCAGAGGCCCTGGTACTTGGGTCACAAAAAGTTCATTTGTAGGTACAACAAATGGTTAGAAAGGCAAATTAGATGTTGAGATTTATTGAAGTATGAAGTTAAAAATATTTTACTTCATCTGTGTAAGATCTTATGAAGCCACATCTGGAGTATTGTTTACAGTTTTAATCTCCTTATTTAACAATGGATATAATTATTTTAGAATCAGTACTGGGAACATTCACTCAACTGATTATTGGGATGAAGGGTTTACCTTATAAGAAAACGTTGAGCAGGTTGGTCCGAATCGCAATAGAACTTAGAAGAATGAGAGTTGATCTTATTAACATTCATTAGATCCTGAGTGGACTTAACAGAATGGATAATTAGGTAAAACCAATGACTGCAGATGCTGGAAACCAGATTCTGGATTAGTGGTGCAGGAAGAGCACAGCAGTTCAGGCAGCAAAACCCGAAACGTCGATTTTACTGCTCCTCAGATGCTGCCTGAACTGCTGTGCTCTTCCAGCACCACTAATCCAGAATGGATAATTGGCATGTGTGGGAATGTAGAACTGGGGGACACAGTTTAAAAGTTAAGGCTCTTATATTTAAAACTGAGATGAGCAGAGATCTTTTCTCTCAGATGGTCATTAGTCTTGAGAAACGTCCATTTGCTAGTGAGACAATTAGTTATTAACAAAAATGTGAAAGCATGCTATTTTGACTTAACATGAAAGGCTTTTGGGTAAGTTACAATTGTGCAGTAAGGAAAACTTTAAATGAAATGCTTAGAAAATAGTTTGCAAAAGATTATCTTTTCTGAAGTAGGAAAACACTTGGTCTTAAAATCAAAGAAATCTCAGAAGCAATTCAACCGTTGCCTTAGTTCAATATTATGGCACTCTATCCTAATTCTATTTCATTGGATCTTCTCCTGTACTCTTTAATGTTTTTCTTTTTCAAGTATTCATGTAATTCTCTTATAAATGTCATGATTGACTGTGCTGCAATAGCTACTTGTGAAAATGTATTTCATATTCTAATATATTTGCATTATGGTTCAGCAAAATCAAATTGTGGTTTTTAAACTCATAACTTCATGGAGATTGTTTGGTGCACTGGGATAGAACTTACTCATTTCTACTCTACAATTTGGGTGCAAATCAGATGGACTGACATGATGGAAATCTCTCTATCTCAAGAGAAGCATCTTGCATGAAGTGAATTTGAAACAGTGTTAACTATTCCTTGTGGGCATCAGAATCGCAACAATAACCTCAATCTACAGAAACTTAGACAGAAAGCATTGCAATTGTATTGGAGAAACATAGGACTGTTGCAGCAAGTAATTCTTTCTCAGCTTGGAGTTAAGGAACAGTAAAGGTGGCAGTGCGGCTCAGTAGTTAGTGCTGCTGCCTCACAGCACCAGGGACTCAGGTTCAATTCCAGCATCAGGCAACTGTCTGTGTGGAGTTTGCACATTCTCCCTGTGTCTATGTGCGTTTCCTCCTACAATCCAAAGATGTGCAGGTTAGGTGAATTGGCCATGCTAAATTGTCCATTGTGTTCAGGGACATGTAGGTTAGGTGCATCAGTCAGAAGAAAATAAGGGGTAGGGGAATGGGCCTGGGTGGGTTACTCTTCGGAAGATTGGTGTGGACTTGTTGGGTCGAAAGGCCTGTTTCCAAACTGTCGGGATTCTAATTCTAAAGAGACAAGATACAAAACAAAGTAGTTGGAGCAACTCAACAAGTCTGGCAGAATCTGTGGAGAAAGAACTTTTGAATGTTTCAAGTCTGACTTAACTCTTCTTCAAAAAAGGGACATACATTTGGTTGCATTGTACTTGACCTGAAAATGATAGATGCCACCAGTATGTACAATGTAAAAAAATTCCCTTTCACCTCTCACCTGTTAAGTACATCACTCATTTCAAAATCATTTAAAGATGTATAACTACATAAAATCAAATTTCCAAGTTTTCTTAGAAAATAGGAAAAACCACTTGTTTTTATTTTTAGTGAGGTTACAAAAGTTGTGAGAATTACAAAAATTGTGAGAATTGTCAAACAGATTTATCAAAATGGGATTCAACTTAGAAGCAGTGACCTGTATGTCTATTTCTCTAATTCTTCAGATGTGGACATTACTGGCTAGACCAGCATTTATTACCCATTCCTAACTATCCATAGGGTAGTTAAGAGTTAATTACATTGCTGTTGGTCTGGGGTCACTTGTAGGTTAGGTAAGGATAGTAGATTAACTTCCCAAAAAGTCCTTTGTGAAACAAATGGGTTTTCAACAACAACTACTGTGTTTACTATTACACTGGCTTCTTATTCCAGATATTTATTAAATCCAAATTTCATCACCTACTATGGTGGGATTTGAATGCATTTGTTCAGAAACTTAGCTTGGCCTTCTATATTGCTAGTTCAGTGACATCACCAAAGGCAGCTCCAGCTGCAACTGTACTGAGGCAAACTAAGCCAACATGAGACAAGGTAGAATATTAGCTACTGACTGACTGAGGTAAGGCACTGCCCTCAGGTGATATTTGAGAGCACTTTGAGCGGAGTTCCACATCCATCGCTCCTTTCATCATCATCAACTCTCATTGGACTGAGATGTGAAGAAATTTCTTCACCCAGCCAATGGTGAGCTTGTGGAACTCTCTGCTACTGAAAACAATTGAGGTCCAAAACATTGAATGTTTTCATGAAGGAGTTAGATATGATTCTTTGGGCGCTAAGGATCAAAGGGTATAGGGAGAAACTGGGAACAGGATCAATAGTTAATGTACAGAGCCCCAGGACTGTATTTTCCCAGATCTCAGACTGATTTGACAAGCAGATCCCAAATGTAATTGATCAGACCCCTTACCATTTGTATTAGTAGGTACCCAAATGATATGCGATTCCCCTTGACTACTTGCGATGACCCTACAAACTGACTGTTGCCCACTTCCCGACTTTAGTCAGATATATCCCCTGATCATACCTAGCCTGAGTGGACAAATGACTGTACCAAAGTCACTGAATTGTAGCAGGCTGTGCCCAAAGTTCAGAGATCTCCTGACCAAATGTGCACCAAAAATCTTCCCACCCTGCAACATTAACTGAACTAGCCTGCACCCACATTTGACTTGGGCTTTGTGTTGAATAAGCATGTACAGTAGTGTGTTTACTACACAAGGAGCTGGCACATGCTATATTTGTTACATTGACATCTCAGTGTACCATACAGCAAAGTGTCTTCCCCTCCCCCAGACACACCCCTAATGACAAGCAGCCTGCCAGTGTGTCTGTGCAAATGACCATGTCAATACAGCAGTACTGTAAGCCATTAGGTTCTGGCTGAGGTGCCAGTGCTCTAACAGACACAGTACAGCGAGGCATGTATTCTGCACTGGGCCTTACCATAACAGAGTTAAAGATATAGTTTAACTCCAGAACAGAGATACAGAAAACATGAAGTTATCATGGGCTGCACCTCAACAGGGAGGTTTTATTCCATAAATGCACATTCTGTAAAGTAAAAGACACATGTGATAAAGCTCACAAACCTGGTTAATGATTCACCAGTGACTTACCTTTTAAGGTGACACTGTGCCTGTATAACATACACCAGCTATAATGCATATCAGCACGTGTGCTGTGAGTCTGGCAGTGGGTGCTAAGTGTGTGAGTGTTTAGAGAGCAAATGAGCAGCTCTGAGTTGGAGCGTGGTCCAATCTGTGAGCTGAGTGCCTGTCCAGGCATACAAAGTGTCCTTGAAGCTATTGCATTGCCATTTGTTGGGGTGCCAATCTGAAAATACCAGGTGGATGCTCTGAGTTCCATATTGAGAATTCTCGATGTCTGGTTTGGTTGGCATGTTGAATATTGCTGAGGCAGATTGCAGTGTTAGTAAAGTGTTTACTCTCCAACTTTGAGATAGACCTCGCTCGGGACTTCTTGTGCAATTCTGCCATAAGTCTTGCCCTAGCCCATATCATTCTGGCCCCTTCAAGATTTCATCATCTGTTTTCTGTCTGCAAGCCAATGCTCAGCTAAGGCTGATGTACAGTCTCCAATCAATGTGCTTTAATAAACACAATTTATCAAAATCTTTATGAAAATCTGAAGACAACACATCCAATGGTTCTAATCTAAACACATTACATCCAATGATTCTCCCTTATCTATTCTTCTAATTACATTCTCAAAAACTCCAGCAATAGTAGAATTAGAAATAGAATAGGTTTTATTGTTACATGTACTCATGTGAGAACAATGAATATTTTACTAGTTGCCATTTAGGCATAAAGGTACAGATTCTTAAGTACAGTAATAAGTGATTCTATTACTGTGTCTGCACATATGACACCAGGCAAGTACATTTCATCCCATGATGCTTGTGTCAAGGATGTCACTGAGCACCTGTAGAACATTCTGACAGAAATGAGATAACATCCATTGGTTGTGGTCTACATCAGAATCAATGACATTGGTATTCTTCTTACGAAGTGAATACCTAGGATATTCCATTCCCAGTCATGTTTATCTGCAACTATGTCTCCATAATTGCAATTATATTGGACCCATTTATAATCATTGGCACTGTTAAATTCTGATCTCAGAGGAATAGGCTCCTAAAGAAGAAGATAGGGAGCTTAAAAATAAATTTTAAAATATAACAGGAGCTCAAATGTAGTAGTCTCCATATTATTCCCTGCATACCCCAACATACTTGCAAGATCTGGAATGGGAGAAGGGACTAGATGAATGCACAGTTGGCGAAATGATGAAGGAGGGAGGGGTATATATTCTTGAGACATTCGGACTGATTCTGGGGTAAATGGTGCTTACTCAAGTTGCATGAGATCCATCCCAGCACAACCAGGCCAATATCCTCACAGGACCCTCTCTAGCACTGTGAGGGAGGACTTAAACTAAACTAGTAGGGAGATGGGTATCTGAGTGGGGAGATACAAGAAATACAAACAAAGTTAGAAATGAAAGGTAGAAAAATAGAAACTAAAAGCCAAAGGCAGAGGAAACAGGTTGGTGCAAATGGGCCATAGTGCAAAGAAAATGTGTACAAAAGACAAACCTAAAACTACCATAATACGTGCTTTGAGTATTCCTAATAAGATGGACAAACTAACAGTGCAAATATTTATAACTGGGTGCTATGGACTGCAATTTTTTGGAGACATGACTGAAGAATGAACATCCAAGGGCAGTTCAATATTTACAAAGAATGATCAAATGTAAAAAGGGACGTGGGATAGGTAGGAAAAGATGGAATTGGCTGAATGGTGCGAAAGGACATCAGCTTGGAAAATCTAGGTGTAGAATCAGTCTGGGTGAAGCAAAGAAGCAACTGGAAATATTAATGCATGTTGGCTGTAGGCATCCAGACATAGTAGTGAGGTAGGGAACAGCGTTAAAAAAAATGCTGCAGAGACACTGGCGAAATCTACTGGAAGTGGTGTAGTTTTGACATTAATGACTGTGAGGAGCTTGCTACCAATCACTCAAAATGGTATCGATTTGTCCATCAAGCTGTAACACATTCTGATGAGTAGTGCAATATCAAAAAAAAGAAATTGAAGCAAATTCTGCTCTTGCTATTCCGTTACATCATAGGATGCCCTGCTCTATGTATTCAAGGACCTGGGTCGAGCATCAGCCTCTGCAGACACATGTAAACCCATGGCAGAAATATATGACCATGAGTAGACATCATTCTAGTGTAATGCTAGATCTAAATACATGGATTGCCCGAAGATTATGAAACAGGGATTCTTTATTCCATTCGCAGTTTATAAACTTTAAGAGAAATGAAAGCTAAAATGAGAAAACAGAGCATTACTTTGGATTGAGCCTATAGTTCACATTTGACAAAGAAATCCTTTGTCTTTCTGTTTCTCTCAATGAAGCCCGTGCGTGATAAAGACATCCTTTTTTCCAAAGAGGGTCCATAATAACCATCTGTCTCCTCTGCGCAATGCTCTCTCTCAACATTGTCATCTGCTGGTGGAAGCACTGTTACACGATAAGCAAGGGGCAGTCCATAATATTATTCAGTGAAGGTGATTATAAGATGCACACATGACATTACAAAAAGATACCAGTAAGCATCAATAGTGGATAAATAAATAGGGAATTGATAATGGTTGGGAACTGCTGACGGTACGTGGGGAGTTATATGTGAAGAGCGAACACTTAGCAAAACAGATGAAAGATGTGTAAATGACATTAGGTTGAAAGCGCAAGTTGTAGTTGAATCAACAAATGGACTCACGTTCTCAAATCAGCAAGGCCATTAGATCACAGCCAATGTAATGTCCATAACACGGGCACAACTTTTCTATTTCTCTCCTCATCAGACTTCTACAACTATATCTAGCAGATTTCTTCTTTTCATAGATTCAAAGTGATCTGCAAAAGAATCAAGGAGTAACCTTTTCACTCAGTGTGTAGGTTTGGTATAGAATACTTGGAACTGCGCTGGAGGCAGTTTCAATGGAGGCATTCAAGAGGACATTGAATGATTCTTTAGATCAAAATAATATGCAGGGGTTTACAGAAAAGCAGGAGATTGGCATTTAATGAGCCAGTGCACGTGTGATAGGTATGCTTCTATGATTCTGAGATTGTTAACTTTGCTCAGACAAAATGTGTCTGTTCCCTAGCTGAATGAATCCGGAAGTAATTTCATTTTTATATTTCCATAGGATGTGGATACTTGTTGCCCATCCTGAATTGTCATTGAACTGAATTGCTCGTTAGGTGATCTAGAGGAAAGTTACAAGTCATCAATATTGCTGAGGGTTTGGAGTTATGTGTAAGCTCAGATAATGATGGGAGATTTCCTTCTCTAAAGGGGATTAGTGAACCAAATAGATTGTTAAAAACGATCAATGATAATTTTATGGTAAGCATTACCCTGTGGCACAGAAAGGTGAGTGATATATTTCCAATTCAGGATGGTGAGTGGCTTGGAGGGGAACTTGCAAGTGGTGATTTTCCCATGTATCTGCTGCCCTTGTCCATCTAGATGGAAATGGTCGAGGGTTTCGAAGTTGCAGTCTAAGGAGCTTTGGTGAAAATGTACAGTGAAACTGCTGCTTCTGTCCATTGATGGTGCAGGGAGTTAATCTTTGTGGCCGTGGAGCCGATTGCCTTGGATAGAGTTAAACTTCTTGTTGGAGAAAGTGAGGTGTGCAGGTGCTGGAGATCTGAGCTGAAGAGGGCAATGCTGGGAAGGTACAGCTTGTCAGGCAGCATCTGAGGAGCAGGAGGATTGATGTTTCGAGCATAAGTTTTCCTGATGATGAACTTATGCTCGAAATGTTGATTCTCCTGCTCCTCGAATGCTGCCTGACTAGCTGTGCTTTTCCAGCACCACACTCTTCGACATTAAACTTCTTGTTTCTGGAGCTACACTCATCCAAGAAAGTGAGGAATATTCCATCATAGTCCTGACATGCGCTTTGTAAATGGGGGACAGGCTTTAGAGAATCAAGTGAGTGACTTGCAGCAAGATTCTTAGCCTCTGACTTGATGTTGTAACCATAGTATTTCTATGGCTAGTCTAGTTCTGTTTCAAGTCAATGGTTCAGTGCTTCAGTGATGGTGATGCCATTAACTGTTAAAGGGCAATAGTTAGGTTCTTTCTTGATGGAGAAGATCATTGCCTGTCACTTCTGTGGCACATATATTACATACAATTGGATGTAAATCTGGATATTGTTTAGGTGCTGCTGCATTTGAACTTCGGCTGCTTCAGTATCTGAGGAATTGCAAATGGTGCTGATCATTAGGCAGTCATTGCTGAACATCCCACAATGGAGGGGTGATCATTGATGAAGCAGCTGAAGATGATTGATTCCCCCAGCTATTTCCACCTTCCCTGCAGGCAAGCTGCCGTTAGATTAATATCAACTCCTTTTGTTCTGCACTAACCTCTGAATTTTTAAACTTTTATCCCCTATTTAATGTCTCAAGTTTCTAGTTTTGAATTATCATCTTTTTTCAATTTACCAGTTAGAGTCATAGAGTCATAGAGATGTACAGCATGGAAACAGACCCTTTGGTCCAACCTGTCCATGCCGACCAGATATCCCAACCCAATCTAGTCCCACCTGCCAGCACCCGGCCCATATCCCTCCAAAACCTTCCTATTCATATATCCATCCAAATGCCTTTTAAATGTTGCAATTGTACCAGCCTCCACCACTTCCTTTGGCAGATCATTCCATACACGTACCACCTTCTGCATGAAAAGGTTACCCCTTAGATCCCTTTTATATCTTTCCCCTCTCATCCTAAACCTATGCCTTCTAGTTCTGGACTCCCCCACCCCAGGGAAAAGACTTTGTCTATTTATCCTATCCATGCCCCTCAAAATTTTGTAAACCTCTATAAGGTCCCCCTCAGCCTCCGACGCTCCAGGGAAAACAGCCCCAGCCTGTTCAGCCTCTCCCTATAGCTCAAATCATCCAACCCCGGCAACATCCTTTTAACTCTTTTCTGAACCCTTTCAAGTTTCACAACATCTTTCCGATAGGAAGGAGACCAGAATTGCATGCAATATTCAAACAGTGGCCTAACCAATGTCTTGTACAGCCACAACATGACCTCCCAACACCTGTACTCAATACTCTGACCAATAAAGGAAAACATACCAAACGCCTTCTTCACTATCCTATCTACCTGCGACTCCACTTTCAAGGAGCTATGAACCTGCACTCCAAGGTCTCTTTGTTCAGCAACACTCCCTAGGACCTTACCATTAAGTGTATAAGTCCTGCTAAGATTTGCTTTTCCAAAATGCAGCACCTCGCATTTATCTGAATTAAACTCCATCTGCCACTTCTCAGCCCATTGGCCCATCTGGTCAAGATCCCGTTGTAATCTGAGCTAACCTTCTTCAGTGCTGGACCTTCTTCCAATGCAGGCAGAATGATGTAGGCAGTGATTTTGGACTATTTTTATTGCTTCACATACCACATTATGGCTCTGATCTCACTCATGCTTGTTGCTACTGCATTGCCAAAACATAATCAAAACACAGTTTACACATGTAAATGAGCTTGCATCTCTTCTTAGAATAATCTGCCTTTGGATGTTCTGCTCTTCCTTGCCTGCTTTATTCTTTTGTCACACCACTGTTCAAAAAATAAATTTCTATGAAATCATCCATACTTTAACCTTCATGGAGTCAGACTTTCATCAGCTTATGTTAATAAATGTTCATCTATTGGGACTTACAGCACAAATGTCATCAAGCTTTATCAGATTTGACATAGTCCCTCATTAATTTGTGCTTTTAGTCCACCAGTGGTTGGTATTTATCACTAAACTGAATGCCTCAGGGGCAATGTACATGGTTCATGGTGACAACATCATCAAAATAAATTTTAACATTTGGAGTACTATTTATTTCTTGCAATACATCGATGTAATAATTTCTGATGCTCAGATAATATGCCCTAGAGGATAGATACTTAAGTTGTGGATATGTCCTTAGGATGCAAATGATTTTAAAGTATTATTTTTGTAGTTTAAGATTGATATTGCAGTGATAAAATATCCCTGATATTTGTGTCTTTTATCTGTGATATTGATATTAGTTTTCCAGAAACCAATGATCTCATTGAACCTGCCAGCAGTCAATATGTTATACTGGGCATGAGCTACAACACAATCTTCATTCAAGCTGTTCTTACTGGCAATTATACAACCATGGAATAAAACAAAAATGTTTTGTCCCTTGTTATCTTGAGTGAAACACAACTGGAGTGAATGTGTGGTACTGGAAATTTGGAGCATTGTGGGGACTCAGTGCAGAGGGAAGAGGCATTTTTTGCTTTCTTTAGTTGCTTTATATTTTAGGGTTCTATTCTAAAGTATTAAGGACCAGGGGAGAAAGGCCCCAGAGTATTTGGTATTCTTTGATATTAAGCAAGTTCCAAAAGTTTTAATTTGTAGGGGTAAGTCATGGCAGGACAGCTGAAAGCTGCGTCATACTTTTCCTGGGGGAAGCCAGGTGCAGTTCCAGTGCCTGGGCCAACAGCTGCGTAGGCAGCTCCCGAAGGCCGGGTTTCAGAGCTAAAGGGGCAGCTGGGAACACTATAGAGCATCATTGGAAAGTATCATGGATACCATGTATAGGGAGGTGGTCACTGTACAAACTAAGACTCTACAAGCAGAAAGGGAGTGGATGAACACCAGGCAGAACAAAAGCACAAGGCAGGAGTCTCCTGTGGTTATTCCCCTGCAAAACAGAAAAACTGTTTTGCATCACAGTTGGCTCTGTTTCACAAGGGAGGAATTAAAAGAAATGTTGGAATGTAATAATTACAGGGGGTTGAATTAAAGAGAAAAACAAGCTTCTCTATGGCTGCAAACATGATTCAAGGATGGTATGTTGCCTCCCTGATACAAGGTACAAGGATATCTCAGTGTGGCTACCATGCATTCTGGACAGGGAGGGTGAACAGCCAGAGACCGAGGTACACATTGGTATAAACAACATAGGACCTCACTCTTTTGTTTTACCATGAAAACAGAATATTGGGATATTAAAAAATGATTTGAAAAGTCGGACCTTAAAAGTTATGATCTCACAATTGCTACCAGTGTCACGTGCTAGTCAGAGTAGAAATAGCAGGATATATCAAATGGATATGTTGATAAATGGATAGTGCACGGGTAATGGCTTCAGATTCCTGGAGCATTGGGACTGGATCTGGGGGAGAGTGGATCAGTACAAAGTGGATGGGTCACACTTGGGCAGAACCAGGACTGAAGACCAAGGGGTAGTATTTGCTAGAGTGGTTGGAGAGGCTTTAAACTAATAGGACAGGGGTAAAGGAACCTATGTATGGAGTCAGAAGAAGGTCAATCAGGACAAGAGCAAAACTCAGAAAGAACAATAAGAAAATTGATAGGCAGAGAAATCAAGGTCAAAGGTCAAACAGGAACACAGGAAAAAATAAAGGGAAGAGGACAAATAATGTTTAAAAAAAGCACTAAAGTTTTGTGCCTTACTGAGCAATTGCAATAAAGTAGTCGTGCAAACAAATGAAGATAAAAGTGATGTAACTGGGATGCCAGAGACTGCAGGTGACCATGGACGGGAATTAAATATCCAGGGAAAGACAGATTAAAAAGGATTCAAATACAAGATCACGAATGTTTTGTTGCAATTATACAGAGCCTTGGTGAGACCAAACCAGAAGTATTGTGTACAGCTTTGGCCTCCATATTTTGGGAAGGATGATCTTGTTATAGATGAAGTGCAGTAATGTTTCATTAGACTGATTCCTGGGATAGCAGGACTGACACATGAGAAGAGGATGAATTAGTTAGGATTGTATTCCCTGGAGTTCAGAAAAATGAGGGGGAGTAGATATAAACCTAGAAAATCTAAATAGGACTCCACAGGGTAGATGCATTACTGATTAAAGAGAATGTCTGCAAGAACATGGCAAATGGGACTAGGTTAGGTTAGGATATCTGATTAGCATGGACGAGTTGGACTGAACGGTCTGTTTCCATGCTGTACGTCTCTATGACTATGGCTATAATAGCTGCACTAAGAGAGAACATCTTGGAGGGATCATTTACCAAGGCTAAAGATAGCACCTGAAAAGGGGCAGTGCTCCAAAAGCTTGTGATTTTTAAAAAAACCTGGACTGTAACCTGGTGTCATATGACGTTTGACTTTGTCCAACCCAATCCAACACCGGCACTTCCACATCTTTGATGCTGTAGGCCTCCAAATAGTCAGTGGGAGATAGAGAAACAAATATGTAAGCAGATCAGGGAAAAATATAACAACAACTATGTTGTTGTTGTTTGTGATTTTAACTTCCCCAATACTTTCCTGGACTCCCCTAATGCCAGAGGCTTAGATGAGGCAGTATTTGTGAGGTACATCCCGGAGGGTTTTTGGTAATGATATGTAATTGTCCAAACAAAGAATGGGCCGGATAAGATCTTGTATTGGAGAATGAGTCTGGCCAGATGATCAAAATTTCAGTGGGGAAGCATCTTTGGAACAGTGATCATAATTCTGTGAGTTTTAAGTTAGTTGTGGATAATGTTAAGACTGGTCTGTTGGTGAAAATATTTTAAATTAGAGGAAGGCTAATTATAAACATATTAGGCAAGAACTGAAGAAATTAGATTGAGGGTAGCTGTTTGAGGGTAAATCCATATCTTCGAGGAGAAAGTGAGGTCTGCAGATGCTGGAGATCAAAGTTGAAACTTTATTGCTGGAACAGCACAGCAGGTCAGGCAGCATCCAGGGAACAGGAGATTCGACGTTTCGGGCACAGGCCCTTCTTCAGGAATCATTCCTGAAGAAGGGCCTGTGCCCGAAACGTCGAATCTCCTGTTCCCTGGATGCTGCCTGACCTGCTGTGCTGTTCCAGCAATAAAGTTTCAACAACGGTAAATCCATATCTGTCATGTTAGAATCTTTTAAAGGCCAGTATTTAGAGTTCACAGCGTGTTCCTGTAAGGATGAATGATGATGATAGCAAGATTCCTGAACCCTGGATGACAAGCGATATTGAAAGTTTCATCAAAAAGGAAAAGGAAGCTTATATAAAATTTATGAAAACTGAAATCAGAAAAAGTCCTAAAGGAATATAAAGAAAGCATAAAAAACCTTAAACAAGGAATTAGGAGAGCGAAAAGGGGACATGACATGAAAATTCCAAGGCGACTTACACATACATATATTCAGAACAAGAAGGTTGCTAGGGAAAGGATAAGGCCACTCAAGAGTAAAGGATGGAATTTATTCTGGACACAGAGGAAGTGGGTGAGGTCCTTAATGAGTACTTCGCATCAGTATTCACCAAGGAGAAGGACATGGATGATGGTAAGATTAGGGGAGGGGAGAACTAATATTCTAGGGCATGTCAATATTAAGAAGGAAGAGGTGTTGATTGTCTTGAAAACAATTAAAGTAGTTAAGTCCACAGGGCCTGATGGCATCTTCTCCAGGAATCTGAGGGAGGCAAGGGAGGAGATTGCTGGTGCCTTGACAGAGATTGTTGTATCCTCTTTAGCCACAAGTGAGGTCTCAGAAGACTGAAGAATAGCCAATGGTGTTCCATTATTTAAGAAGGGCAACAGGAATAAATAATAGACCGGTGAGTTTTACATCAGTAGTAGTGGAATAATTGGAAGAGATTTTTAGAGACAGGATTTACTTGCATTTGGAAGAGAATGGACTTTTTTGGGATAGTCAGATTGGCTTTGTGGGGGAAGATCTTGTCTCACAAAATTGATTGAATGTTTTTGAGAAAGTGATGAAGATGATTGATGTGAATAGGGCAGTGGATGTTATCCACATGGACTTTACTAAAGGATTTGACAAGGCCACTCATTGTAGGCTTGTTCAGAAGGTTTAAGTCACATGGAATCCACATGGGTAAATTGGTAAGGTGGATTCAAAGTTGGCTTGGTCACAGGAGACAGAGGGTCGTTTTGGGGGGTACTTTGCTGACTTGAGCTCTGTGACCTGTGGTGTTCAAGGAGAAAGTGAGGACTGCAGATGCTGGAGATCAGAGCTGAAAATGTGTTGCTGGAAAAGCACAGCAGGTCAGGCAGCATCCAAGGGGCAGGAGAATCGACGTTTTGGGCATGAGCCCTTCTTCAGGACTCATGCCCGAAACGTCGATTCTCCTGCTCCTTGGATGCTGCCTGACCTGCTGCGCTTTTCCAGCAACACATTTTCAGATCTGTGGTGTTCAGCAAAGTTCAGTGCTGGGACCCTTATTGTTTACTATATATATCAATAATGGGATGAAAATATAGGTGGTCTGATTAGTAAGTCTGCAAATGATACAAAAATTAGTGGAGTTGTATATAGTGAGGAAGGTTGTCAAAAGATACAGCAAGATATGGATCAGTTGGAAAGTTGGGCAGAGAAAAGGCAAAGTGCATTTAATCTAGATGAGTATTTGGCAGCATGGTGGCTCAGTGGTTAGCACTGCTCCTCACACCTCCAGGGACTGGGTTTGATTCCAGGCTTTGGTGACCACCTGTGTGAAATTTGCACATTCTCACCATGTCTGCATGGGTTTCTGCTGGGTGCTTTGGTTTCCTCCCACAGTCCAAAGATGGGCAGATTCGGCGAATTGGCCTGCTGAATTGTCTGCAGAGTGCAGGGATATGCAGGTTAGGTGGGTTAGCCATGGCAAAGTAGGGGTAGGGGTCTGGCTCTAGTGGGATGCTGTTCTGCAGATCGGTGCAGACTCGATGTGCCAAATGGTCTCTTTCCACACTGTTGGGATTCCATGAAGTGAGTGGTCAAATGCAAAATGAAAATACACAGTAAATGTCAGGATCATTTGGAGCATTGATAGACAGAAGGATCTCGGGGTCCAAGTCCATAGTTCTATGAAAGTGGTCATACAAAGTCGATAAGATGGTAAAAAAAGGCATACAGCATGTTTGTCTTCATTGGTTGTGGTACTGAGTATAAAAGTTGCCAAGTTTGCAACTGTATAAGACGATAGTTAGGCCACATTTGGAGTATTATGTGCAGTGCTGGTCACCGCATTATAGGAAAGAGGTGGAAACTTTGGAGAGGGTGAAAAGAGGTTTGCCAGGATGTTGCCTGGATTGGAGTGTATTAGCTATAAGGAGTAGTTGGACAAATTTGGATTATTTTTGCTCTTGTGTCGTAGGCTGAGGTGTGGCCTCATAAAAGTAAATAAATTTGAGAATAGTAGATTGGGTGGACGTAAGATTGGGTGAAGCAGGAGTTGCTGCTCCACCATGCAATAAGATCATGGCTGATCTTTTCGTGGTCTCAGCTCCACTTAGCGGTGCTCTCATCATATCCCTTAATTCCTTTATTTTTCAAAAAAGAAACTACCTTAGCTTTGAAAGTGTTTACTGAAGTAGTGTCAATTACTTCCCTGGGCAAGGAATTCCATAGATTAACAACCCTCTGGGTGAAGAAGTTCCTTCTCAATTCAGTCCTAGGTCTGGTCCTTCTAATCTTGAGGCTATGCCCTCTTGTCCTAGCTGTCAAATACTATGTGGCATAGATTTAAGGTGAGAGGGGAAAGTTTAAAGGTGATGTGCTAGGCAAGTCTTTTACACATAGGTCCCTGGTATGTGTTTGCAGGGGAGGTGGTAAAAGCAGATATAATAGCAACATTTAAGAGGCATTTATACAGACACATGAATAGGCAGGGAATAAGGGAATAGGAGTCATGTGAAAGCAATTGGGATTAGTTTAGAATAGCATCATTATTGGCACAGACATGGTGCGTCGAAAGGCTTGTACCTGTGCTGTACTGTTCTGTGTTCTATGCTGGAAGGATATTTCTGATGCTGAAGGAATCTAGGACCAGGGGTCACAGTCTAATTATAAAGGGTAAACAATTTAAGACTGAGATGAGGAGAAATTTCTTCACCCAGAGAATGGTGAGTCTGTGGAATTGGAAACAGTTGAGACCAAGGCTGTGTATGAATTCAAGAAGGTGTTGGTTCTCACACTTGGGGCTAAAGTGATCAAAGGATGCGGAGGAAAAGCAGGAACAGACTTTTGAGTCGGATAATCACGTGATCATAATGAATAGCCGAGCAGGCTGAAATGCCAAATGGCCCACTCGTGCTCGTATTTTCTATGTTTCTATAGCTAATAGCGAAGTCAAACGACCTGAGTGTTCCAATGGAAAATGTTCAAACTAAATTTCTTATGCAAGTTACCTTCGTCCCATCCTAACTGATGAATAGCTCTGTCTGCATTCATGGGACTCTATATTTCAACCATGATAGTGTGGACATTTGGTCTGTTGATGATGTGGGGATGAAGGACTGGTCTTGATCTTATTATGTAACGTTTATCATGGAGCATGCTGACAAAGTAGCACCCGTCAATAACTTGGAGGTCTTAGTGCAGGTATTTAAGATAGTGAAGAAGGCATTTGGTATGCTTTCTTTTATTGGTCAGAGTATTGAGTACAGGAGTTGGGAGGTCATGTTGCAGCTGTACAGGACATTGGTTAGGCCGCTTTTGGAATATTACATGCAATTCTCGTCTTCTTCCTATCAAACAAATGACTGCTTTTAAACCTGCTCCATGTGACTTCAGTTTCCTTCTCTGAATGGACAGTAAATGCAACTTTGTCAATGTTGCACGCATCTCAGCAGTAAATAAAAGTACAATTTTGCTTGAATTGCTAATTATAACAGGAGGAGTTTTCTTTGATCGCAAAGTGCCCTGGTAACATTGTAAATATAGGAAAGGAGACAATATCAAGCAAAATTGAAAAGTTATTATTTTGCCAGAAAACACCTGCTGACTGAAGTGGATGGACGTTTGAGAGAAATAAGCTTACAGGGCCAAGAGGAATGTTATTGCAGCACCATGTTACGGAGTCTACAGGAAATCACCTCTACGACGGGGGCCCATGCTGGACATTTGCCTCAGATTTGTTGGATCGATCATATCTGTCATTACGCCATCTGATGGGAAATCCACTGGATCACTTGAAATATACCTTTGCTAACAGATAGGAAGTCATCCAGGATCAATGTGAGATTCCTCTTCACAGTAGACAGAATCTCTATACATCACTGTCAAGGGAGCCCTACTAATTTTAAATTATATATTCAGCAAATTGTACTGGGCATATGATATCTAGTTTCTCTAGATATTTCCATTCAGACTCTACTCTGGCACATAGGCACTGGGACTGATCGCACCTTGAAGTATTTAGATCAGGCCTCTTGGTCTACAAAAATGTTTACTCTGGTGCCTTTTATCTTTCCATGGTCCTCTTGAAATATTTAAGGGCACTTCCCATGATTTCATATGGACCTTTGGTATCCATTTTAAAAATCTGTTGGCATTTCAGGCCAATTTTCTGCAGCCAGTCTCTTTCTAAAAGTTTGAGACTAGGCCTTTAAGGGGAGTCAGACTGCCAGTTTCCCCTGTGTAATTGAGGTTACAGTGATCCCAATGTTAGGTAAGGGCTCCCCTGTGTGTGTGATCAATCTAGCTTTGGTGTCTCACAGGCTTAAAGACGAGGTGCTCCATTCGATTTTCTTAAGGGTTTGTTTCGCAACAATGGATACAATGGTACCTGTGCCTACTGCCATGTCTAAGGGGTGGTCATTTACCCAGAATTTTGTTTTAATTGGGGTCACTTTGGGAGCAGTGATGTATTTTAGCAGTATCACTTCCTCATCCTTGGATTGTTTAATTTGCAAAGCCCTGTCTTGAGGTGACCACACTTCAGACTGCATTTTGCCTCTTTTGGTAACCTTTGTCTAGGGTGGACCCTGTGACTACAAGTGCAGCATGGATGTGCTTGCTCCTCACTTTATTGTGGAGAAACATCCTGTCCAGTTCTGGGATCTTGTGGTCTCTGACTCCTGTTGCCGTTCCTTGGCAACAAACAGGAACAACGTGTATTATTTGTTGGGGACTTGGCTTCCCTCAGGCTGAGGACAGTTCTGTCTATGGACCCCTGAAGCTGCTGAGCCCCTTTTCCATGTTTTTTGAGGGAAAGGGCCAGGTCTATGGCTTTCTTGAGGTTCAGATCTGTCAGACAGTGGTTTCCTATGGGTGGCAATATTATTATATGATCACGTGCTGGCTTGCATTCACAGTGTCCTGCCAATTTCCGCAGTCTCATCAAGAATTCAATACCTTATTCCCCAGGAAGTTTATTTGCCATGTTAAATCGGTAATATAATGGTAGGTTTAGGATCATAGTGATCCATTACCACATCTATCAGAAGCTAATTAAATAAAGAAAAGACTACAATTACATTGTTAGGTGTAGTCTATAGACAATCAATTAGAGGAAAGGATGGACATGTTTGCAGTGAAATTATAGACAACTGTTAACATTATAGAATACTTAAAATGAGAGACTTCAATCCCCTGGAAATAGGCTGGCATAGCTGCAGGGAGCAGAATAGCAGGGGCAGTAAGTATTCCTGGATTGTATGCAGGAGAGCTTCCTACAGCAGCATGTTTCCACTCCAACAAGAAAGGATGTATTATTGAACCTGGTTCTCGGAAATGAGGTGGGGCCAACTGAATTGGGTGTTGGTTGGGAGACATTTAGAAGCTAGTGACCATTCTATTTAAACGTTTAGGATGGTAGTGGAGAATGACATGCAACAATCCAGAGCGAGAAAAAAAATTAATTCATGGAGAACAGGCTCCAGTGGGGCAAACCAAAGAACTGGGCAAGATTGACTGGGAAAAGAGGTTGGCATGAAACAAACAGTAACTGTGCAAAGAGCAGATGGTTTGGGTGCAGTCACGGTATATTTCCCCAAATGGAAAAGCTAGGGCTGCCTGGATGACATAGGAGATGGAAATTAAGAGTTTTTTAAAATGTGCTGAGGACAAGTGTGATGTAGAAAATAAATTTGACAACCAGAGGAAAGTCAAAGGTGAAAAAGGGAATTGGAAAAACAAAGACGAATTATGAGAAAAGACTCGTAGTCAACATAAAGAGGTGTCTGAAAGTCTTCCAAGACCAAATAAACAGTAATAGGGTGATAAAAGGAGGAGTAGGGCTGAGTAATGATCAACACGCAGACTTACACTAGGACACAGGGGCATGGCTGGATGTTAAGTGAATACATTGCAACTGTCTTCACCAAAGAGAGCTGCTAGCCAAGCCAAGTTGACATATGAGGGAGCTCAACTACAGTTATGATAAGAACAGTAGAGAGTTGTTCCCTGGTATCCTGCTCAATATTGAATTCTCCACCAACACTGGCATAGCAGAATAATTTACCCATCAACACTAAAGGAACAGCAAACTATTTCCAAGTCAGGATGGGACAGCAGATTTATGGACCAGGTAACCGACTTCCTGGTTGTGGGAACATCCTGTACAGAAATTGGCTGCTATTGTTGCTTACATGACAATTCTGTCTGCCCCTCAAAAAAATGGGAAGAACTTTGTGCATTTGAAGGGATGACAGATGCTTTATAAAGCCAAGTTCTTCTACTTTTCTCCTCTTTATTCTACCTGGATCTTATGTAATAATCTATATTTGAAAGTTCAGTTTTAAAAACACCTCAAAATTAACTTTAATTGCATACATGTGATGACGTATAAATCTGTTACTTGTTTGCAGATGAAAGCATTTTGTAATTTTTTACAATTCATTTGTGGGATGTAGGCTGGGGTAGTATTTGTTGTCCATCCCTAGTTGCCCTTGAGGAGGTAGTGTGAGCTACCTTCTTGAACCGCTGCAGTCCATTTGGTAAAAATATGCCCACAATGCTGTTAGAGAGGAGGTTCCACAATTTTGATTCAGCGATACTGAAAGAACTGCAAAATATTTCCAAGTCAGGATGGTGACTGGCTTGAAAAGGGCATTTGCAGGCGGCATTTACATTTGACATTGAAAATTAAAATATATTCAAATAAAAGCTTTGTCAGCCATGGGTATTGTTATTCTCCTTCTACCATGGCAACCAAAATAATTGTAAATTGACAAATCAAAAAGAAATTCAATTTGTAGGGCAAAGTTCTTCAGATACACTTCAAAAGTGTTAAGTTGTGTTTCCATAGACATATGTGCTGGGATGCCTTTCCATGGACAATTGAAGTCTTTGAAAAGTGAACAGCTTGTGGAGGAAGGTGTCGCCTCGTGATAGAAATGAATTGTGATGCTTTGTAGATTCAAGGTCATGTCAGCAACAGTGGAAATTTTCCCTCTGACTTGTAAAGCTTCTTATCATTTGAATATCCATTATCAGTTTTATCATTACTTCACAAAGGAATAATTTATGGTCTGTGCTTATAATTAGTATTTTACAAGGATAATGTAAACTCAAGCTTGAAAGGAATTTGAAAACGCATTCAGAAACTAATTTTAGCTTGACATGCTAATATGCATCTTGCAAGACAAGGTTGATGGGAGCAGTGAGAGATGGATTTCAAGTTTAGTGCTGTCTGAAAATGTACATTCATCAACTAGCAACAGTAAAACCAACCAAACATAAGAAAGAAAACAGGTTTAATTTGTTAATTATTTGTGACAAGAATTAACGGAGGATTCATCAACTATGAAGGCACATCAAAAGAGCTGTTTGACTCCAGTTGGAACCTAGGATTGGTGAGGATAATAAAAATGATTATGAAGAGAGTAGCGACTGTCAGCTACAGTTGTTATTAGGACAATGGCAAGATCTTGACTGGAATTTTGGCTGTGAGCGGTGATATGAGAAGGATGGAAAGCTGCCACAGGCAAACATAAAACTTACCTTATCATATTTGTTTTGTCAGGGTTAGGGGAATTGGCAGATCGGCCCACTGCTGGAGGCCCAGTTGAGCCATCTAAGTAGCCAATTAAGAGCCATTTCTTCACTACAACCATTTTCTGCCTAGTCAAACTTGGTTGTCTTTCAATGAATTCTAGGAAGGCTAGGGCTATTGTGTTACATCTCACAGCTATGATTCAATATTCTTTTAAGAGACCTGCTCATGAAATGATCATTGTGCCATAGCATGTGACCTGATAGTTTAAAGGTCTCAGTCTCCATCTTGTTGATTCCTCATACAGAATGACATGCTGGAAGCATACTAGAGATTCTATTCCATTGGCTTAGGTTAAGTCCAGGTATGAAAGTTTCCCATAGATAACAGGAGCTGTAATAAAATTTTATTGAATCCTTCTGTATTACATTACCCAGGTCTTGTTCATATACTAGAGGAGATAACACATATACACAGTCATTCACGATGAAAACAGCCAAAAGACAAATGGTTCATCAGATTTATTTTAGCTGAAAAATATTGTAAATATATTGCTTACTTGAAAAAACAGAAGGCTGGCTGTGACTGTGGATGTATTCAGCATTCAGAAGCCTGTGGTGACGTTGTGTAACCCACGCAGGGGGCGGTCACGTGACGTCCAGTTTCGCGCCCCGGAAGAGTGCGGGCGTTCACATGACGTCCCGTTTCGCGCCCCGGAAGAGTGCGGGGCGGTCACGTGACGTCCCGTTTCGCGCCTAGGAAGCGGGCCGAGGAGGTCCTTTCGCGGGCAAAAGAAGGTCACGTGGGGTCGGACATCCGGGAATGCGAGGAGGCGGGGAATGGAGTCAGATCAATACCTAATCAGAAGATAATTCTACCTCAGTGTTTATATGACGTTTTTTATTGTATAAAAGACTGGGGCAGGGACAGAACAAGGTCTTACTTTTTGAACTGGCACACTTTGTAGTTTGTCAGGGACAAAAAGGTTTAGACCCAGAGCTCTGAATGCTTTGTCCACTTACTGTTTAAAATAAGTTAAGAGTGTGAGACCGAATATCTTCTCCTATTGCTTCATTTAAAAGAACACGCAGGACTTGGCTCACACATAGAAGAAAGTAAGTTGGTAGATTGAGCCAAAGTCTAACAAAATTGGTGACCCCGACGTGATGAAGACGGAGAAGTGACAGAAAGAGAGAAAAATAGAAACAACGGACAACTGACGTTTGTTGGCAACAACAAGCGGCGCCGCATAAAAAGGTGAGCAGATGCCTGTTTATATCGAAGCTCTGCAATTGGAGATACTAAACTGATTGTTGTCATTATACTGCAAGTGTCCTAGTAATAGTAAGTGGATAAAGTATTGATAAGGTACGGACGGGTTTAAAGTCCCATGGGGTTAGAGTCCCCATAAAAGCAACAAAGTTTGGTACGTACGGGTTTAGAGTCCCGTGGGGTTAAAGTCCCCATAAAAGCAACAAAGTTTGAGACGTACAGGTTTAAAGTCCCGTGGGGTTAGAGTCCCCATAAAAGCAACAAGGTACGCATGTGTGAGGAGGTTTAAAGTCCATTGAGCAGGATCTCATAAAAGCAACGCTCACAAATTTTGGTATGATTGATGTGTTGTAAGTTTTAAGAATTATACTGGGGAATGTACGGAGGGTGGTAGAAAAGCCAGTAGTGTTTGAAGACAGAGACAGTGGTGTATCAGTGAGAGAGAGTCGGTAGTGGAAACCTAACGGTGACAACGAAACTGCTGGTAAATCTCGCTGAAAGGGTCAGTTGTTCGGGTGTACTCCATCCAAACTGACTAGCCACCGGATTTGTCTTTGATTGGGTTGGTTGCTTGGGTATATTTATATCCAAACCAACTGACTACTGGACGGGAGGATTAAAACAAAAATACATAAAATGGAAGGGGAGTTTGATAAAGAGTGTGAAGAATACGGAGGATGTTCTTCCGATTTAATGTTGCCCGTAAAACAGCAGTGGGGTAAAGCCAGAAGTCAGTTAGTCAGTGGGCTCGCAAAGAACAAACAAAAAATAATGATGGAGAAATATGATAAGATTTGGGAGGAATTACAGAAACAGGGCAAAGTCCCTAAAGATCAGGAGAGGAAGAAATTGTCAGTGTTTTTAGGAAAAGCAGAAGAGCAAGCTAAATTAGAAGTAGAAGAGCACAAGAAGGGAAAGAAAGGATCAATATTAGTTAGAAGAAAGTGGACAAAAGAAGGCGGGGAGAAAGAAGAGAGGAGGATTCATCTGCACAACATGACGTTAGCCTGTATGGCGGTAGAAACATTACAAAAGAGAGTAGGTGGTACCTCTACAACAGAATTGACAAAGGAGTCGGAAAAGTTAGGACCATCCGCGCCATTATATCCTAAATTGCCTGTGATATAATCACCGCCCCCATATCCTGTAATACAAATGCTGCTTATGTATGTTCAAGAAGGGGTGTTAGATGTGCAAGAAGTAGGAACAAGAGAGTACATCGTAGTAAAACAGAGACTGGCGGAAGCTGTAGAAGAAAGCATCAGAAAAGTAGAAAAATTAACACTAGAAGTTGATCAGAGGGTTAAGGAAGCGGAGGAAGCAAACGGGGATAATGATGCACAGTAGAAACCAAGAACAGCCAAAACAGGGGCGATGTTTAGCAGTGCAGGAGCCAGATGCTCATTCAACACCGTATAGTACTGAGAATGAAAAGAGGGGAAGATTACATGATTCAGGTCAGTTATTGGATGATGGGTTCTCAGACAGAAGAAGGAGAGATTTGAGGGAAGAACGGGATAGAGAGAAATTGGATGGGGAGGAGTCTAAAAGTAGTATAGATATTGAGGACGAAGAATCCCTGACAGACGATGATCCAAACACCTACCCAGTCACCTTGAAAGGCTCACTCACAATGCATACCGAACATGGCCCTTCACTGAAGCCCCTCCCTGAACCAAGTTACAACATGCGTCAAAGAGACACATTACGACAACCTATAAAGTATCAGCACCACCAAATGCCATTAATTTACAGAGGCTCTTATCTGGGGAATGTTTATCAGCCCTTTACATATACTGATATGAATTGTATCCTGGATAGAATGCCCCCACCCATGGAGGGAGGTGGGCCCTGGATGACAAAATTTTCTCAATATACACTAGGTCACAAGTTAGCTATGGGCGATTGGAGAGCATTGTTGGGCAAGCAATTGAGTAGGTGGGAAATACAGCAGATTGAAGCATCTGCGGGGACCACCTTATTACCTGATTCGGACCCGTTTGCGCAGCATGCCACCTGTGTGGGAAAGGCAATGAGGGAGAGATTCCCGATTCCACCGGGAGCGATGCACTCGCTCACCTTCGCAATGAAGGAGGGTGAGGATATGCCTGCCTTTTTGGCTAGGTGTAAGGACACGTGGACAGATACTGCGGAGAGCCATCCAGGGTCGGGTCAGTTACAGACCACGTTATTTAGGAACGCAGTTATGGCAGGGATGCCTAAGGAAGTAAAAGAGGCAATGGAGACTAATCCTGACATCCCAGGTTGTTCTACAGAACAGTGGGAAAAACATTTGACGCACCACATGAAGCGTTACAGGACAAAACAGGATGATGATAAACAGAGTAATGAGTCAGCTCAAGTGCAGTTGTTGAAGTTACAGCTCGATGAGGCTAGGAGGAAGGCTAATGATACAAAGAAGGCCTCCCAAAAGACGACTAATCAGATGGTTCAGCGGCCGTTGCCATAAAACAACCCGCCGAGTTTAAACCCAACACCTGATTGGATGCCACCCTACCCCCAATATGGGGGCAGGCTTATAGGGCCGCGGAGGACTCAGAGGTCAGCCACCCAACACCTGTTTTGAGTGTGGCCAACCCGGGCATTGGAGAAGGGATTGTCTCATGTTGTGGGGAACCCAGGGAGGCCAGGGATTGATCCGAGGACGGTATCTCCGTGCAAGTCAGCCTCCTTCTCAACAGGCTGTTCAGCCTTATCAAGTCCCAAATGCAGCTGCAGCCCCGGTGCAAGGACAGTACCCCCAAACTATGCTGGAAGGGCAGGGGTATGAATATTGACGGGGCCCGAGAACCCAGGGGCATGTGGGGTTGGCAGACCCCTATATGCAAATGAGGGTAATGGACAAGAATCTGTCTTTTTTGGTTGACACTGGTGCAAGATTTTCTACCATCACTTGTGAAATACCTCAGTCAAGCATGTCATCCTCTAGCGTCCAGTTAATAGGGTTCTCGGGTAAACCAGAAAATCTGCCTTTGACATCGCCACTGATCACATCAGTGGCCGGACAGACCTCTCGTCACCAGTATATTTCATCACCTGCATGCCCCGTGAATTTGATGGGAAGTGACTTGCTGGTGAGATGCGGGGTTTCGGTTCTGTGCGGGCCAGACGGACTGGTGGTGACCTTTCCAAATGGCCATTCCGTCAACTGTTCTATGACAATGATTCACTCTGGATCCCAAATGATGCTATCAGCGGACACATCACCAACAGCAGAAGGGCAGTGGGCAGATATATACTGGGGACTTCTCGAACCCGAAAACAGGCAGAACAACGGCATACAGTCTTTATACAGCCAATGATGACCCTGGGTTCAGATGCTGCACCCCTATGCTCCTCCTGCAGATCCCCTTCATGTTACTTTATATTATGATAGAGATGATAATGAAATTTATCAGCATGCATTCTATCAGCACCTAGAAGGGACTCAATGGGATATTTCTTCCAGTTGCATTCTGCTTGGAAAGGAAGGTGTGGCGGGTGTTGTTAAATTAACTGCAGAACAGTTGGAATGGTATGAGATGTCTGAAGAAGCTATACCTCATGTCACATTGGCCGTGCATGCTGAACATCAGGCCAAGGATCTGGGACCTATGGCCAAACGTTTGATGGCGCTAACTGATTGGGTGTGGACTCAGTTACCCGGTTTACAATATTCACCATCGGAGGAAGCCTATCGAATTATGTACAGGACAACTGACAAGGTACTGCTGGAACATAGGCAGATTGAAAGGTTTCATGGTAGGGAGAAAACAGACCATCCACAGGCTGCGGCGATGCTTGACTCTCTACCAGATACCTTGTGGTCAGCAAGTTCAACGGATGTTGGTTACTGCAAACACATCACACCAATCACATTCGATTTAATTGACCACACTCCAATTTGGCAGAGACAATATTCACACAAACCAGAGGCTGAAGCCGGCATTGCCAACACAATTGAAGGATTGTTAGCAGCAGGGGTGCTAGAACCCTCCCAGTCAGCCTGGAACACCCCTATCTTACCTGTAGAGAAGCAGAATACAGGCAGATATAGGATGGCGCATGATCTTCAACGGATTAATAGTGTTGTTTCTACTCCAACAGTTCCAGTTCCAAACCCCTACACTGCGATGTCTGTGCTGACCCCTGACCATAAGTGGTTCTCGTGCATTGATGTGGCCAACGCGTTCTTCTGTTTGCCCTTAGCTGAACATCTGAGGGATATTTTTTCGTTTACCTACAAAGGTCAACAACTACGTTAGACAAGGGTCCCTCAAGGGTTTATTTTGTCACCTGGGGTGTTTAATCAGGTACTGAAACAGCAGCTGAAGGATCTGATGCTCCCAAAGGGGGTGGTATTGATCCAGTATGTGGATGACATTCTTTTGGCAGCACCCGATCATGTTTCTTGTTTGGAAGCCACAAAGTCATTGCTGCTTCACCTGTATAGTGTCAGTTTCAAAGTTTCACGGGCTAAATTGCAATGCTGCAGACAAACGGTGTCTTTTCTGGGTAGAATTATTTCTGCTAAGGGAACAGGTGTGTCTCCGTCTCATAGATCCTCCATTCTGCATCATACCAAACCAGTCACTGTAAAAGACATGCTCTCCTTTCTTGGGTTGGCAGGATATAGTAGACAATTCATTGCATCAAATGGGGAACTCACTTTCCCTCTCAGGGCCATGGTAAATGAACAAGGCATGAGAAATTTGTCGGCCCATTTGCAGTGGACCACGGAGGCAGACGAAAGTTTCATATCTCTTAAACAGGCTTTAACGCGGGCTGCTGATTTAGCGGTCCCGGACTACAAAGAGCCATTTTTCCTCGATATTTCTGAAAAATTACACACAATAAATGGTGTTCTTTTTCAGAAAAAAGAGGGAGGCAGGCAGGTGCTGATGTATGTAAGTGTTACTCTTGACCCAGTAGAGGACAGACACCCGCCATGTACAGGACATGCAGCAGGGGTAGCAAAAATTCTCCAAAAGGTAGCACATATAGTCATGGGCCATTCATTAACAGTACTGACGACACATAGTATAGTGGCCTATGTGAACTCAACAGCCTTTACAATGACGTCACTGCGGCAAATCAGGTTAGAGAAAATCTTGAATGCACCACATATAATTTTTATACATGAAGGAATTAACATGGCTGATAATATGGGAGAAGGAGAGCCACACATCTGTGAGGAAAGGGTACAGACAGATACCAAAGTTAGGGCAGATTTACAGGCAATTCCATTAGTAGACCCAGAAGAAGTGCTGTTCACAGATGGTTGCTGTTATAGACATCCAAAAGAAGGACTTAAAGCAGTCTATGCAGTGGTGCGACAGACAAGTGCGGGATTTGAGGAAGTGTTGACAGGAAAAGTGACAGGCAAAGAATCAGCCCAGTTGGCTGAACTACAGGCAATGATAGCTGCGTTAGAATGGTCAGAGGGAAAAAGAGTAAATATCTACACCGATTCTGCATATGTGGCAGGTGCTATACAGGTAGAACTTAGTCAATGGATCAGGGCAGGATTCTTAACAGCAGCAAAAACCCCAATTAAACATGAAAAAGATATGAAAAGATTAGCGGAGGCCCTAATGAGACCTGCAGAAGTGGCGGTGGTCAAGTGTAGAAGACATGATAAAGCAGATACAGTAGTAGCGAAGGGCAATCAGGAAGCAGACTTAGCAGCAAAGAAAGCAGCAGGGTATACCCCACAGTATATAATGATGCAAACAGAGAGAACAGTGTATGACCTGCTGCCCGCCTGCGATGCAAATGTGTTAATAAAAGAGCAGCAGAAAGCCTCTCCTCATGAACTGACAGTATGGAGAGAGAGAGGGGCCACAGAGTCAGAAGGGATTTGGAGGTCACCGGATGGTAGACCAGAGCTACCCCCAGGTTTGATAGCTTCTATGCTTCAGGAAACTCATGGGCTCACACATTGTGGAAAAACACAGATGCAGAGGTATCTGACACATTGGTGGCATCCGTTCTTGCCAGCGATGATTGAAAATTATATCAGGGAATGTAGAACGTGTACAGAATACAACGTGAGACCAACAGTCAAACCATACGAGGGAAAATTCCCTCTTCCAAGAATGCCAGGTCAGGAAATAGTGATTGACTACACTGATATGATAGCGAGAGTAAATGGATACCGATACCTTTTGGTAGCAGTGGATGCATACACTGGTTGGCCAGAAGCAATACCTGCGAAAAAGGAAGATGCAAAGACAGTGATCAAATTCTTGATAACCAATACATTCCAATGCATGGGTATCCAAAGAGAGTCAGGTCAGATAATGGCACACATTTTAAGAATAAAGACCTGCAAGAAGTTGAAGCAGCTTTAGGACTGAAACATGCGTTTGGAACAGTGTACCATCCTCAGTCACAGGGAAAAGTGGAAAGAATGAATCAGTCCATAAAAGGAAAACTAGGAAAAGTGTGTGCACAAAGTTAAGCTGGGTGGATGCCCTATCTTTAGCTTTAATGTCCATTAGAAGCTCAGTAAACTCTATCACAGGGTTCACTCCGTATGAGCTGACAACAGGGCAGCAGTTCCCGGGACCAGGAGCTGGAATACAGATTTTTGAGGGAGGAGGGGCCTCTCTAAGGTACAAACCTTACTATGACCAACTAACAGCTTTGGTGTCAGCTTTCTCCAAACAGGTTGGATCGGAAAAGGGGGGAGTGTGCTATATGTTTGGAGATCAATGTTGTACGTTCATCCCCAACAATACGGCACCTGATGGTTCGGTCACCAGAGCCTTGAAAGGACTAAGAATCTTGTCTGAAGAAATGCATGAACATTCGGGTATTTACAACCCTCAAGGAGGACTGTTCGACTCATGGTTTGGGAAATGGAAAGGATTAATTGTGTCTATGTTTCTGTCCCTCGTGGGTATGATCATTGTGTTAGTGTTGTGTGGATGTTGTTGTATTCCCTGTATTAGAACTTTGTTAAACAGGGTAATTATTACAGCAATTGAAGGGAAGGCTCCCCCGTCCTACCAGATGTCACAGATGGAGACGGAAACTATGGCTCTCGCAAGAAGGGAAGACTATGCATCGGAGAGCGAATGTGATGTATAGAACTGGTTGGTTGGTCTCATTTTTATGAGACCAAAAGGGGGACTTGTAAATATATGGTTTACTTGAAAAAACAGAAGGCTGGCTGTGACTGTGGATGTATTCAGCATTCAGAAGCCTGTGGTGACGTTGTGTAAACCACGCAGGGGGCAGTCACGTGACGTCCCGTTTCACGTCCCGGAAGATGGCGGGGCGTTCACGTGACGTCCCGTTTCGCGCCCCGGAAGAGTGCGGGGCGGTCACGTGACGTCCCGTTTCGCGCTTAGGAAGTGGGCCGAGGAGGTCACATGATGCTCCATTTCGCGGGCAAAAGAAGGTCACGTGGGGTCGGACATCCGGGAATGCGAGCAGGCGGGGAATGGAGTCAGATCAATACCCAATCAGAAGATAATTCTACCTCAGTGTTTATATGACGTTTTTTATTGTATAAAAGACTGGGGCAGGGACAGAACGAAGTCTTACTTTTTGAACTGGCACACTTTGTAGTTTGTCAGGGACAAAAAGGTTTAGACCCAGAGCTCTGAATGCCTTGTCCACTTACTGTTTAAATTAAATTAAGAGTGTGAGACTGAATATCTTCTCCTATTGCTTCATTTAAAAGAACACGAAGGACCGGGCTCACACATAGAAGAAAGTAAGTTGGTAGATTGAGCCAAAGTCTAACAAAATATGGTCAGGATAAGCAAAACTCCAAACACCAAAAATCCAGATTTCAAGCTTGGGTTAAATTGTCTCACAAAATCCTGTTTCTGTTTAGCAGTAATGACACATTGTCATCTGGAAGGTGACAGTCTTTCTTCTATTCAATAGTTGATCAATGGGTTTTTTTTTTATTTTTTAGAATTCTTTCTTCTAAACTTCCTTGGTTTTTCTGTCTTTTTCCCATATGGAGTCAGAAAGAGAAGGAGCAGTTTATAGGTGTTAGATGCTTTTCTCTTTCTTCAGGCATTTATAGCTTCTTTTTAACACTCAACCAACCAGAGGGCAGTCCTCAGGCAAATTTCCTTTACACAAAAGACTCTTGGTGTTGCTTAGTCTCAAATATTCTCTCTCAGTGCTTCAAAAGCATCATCTTGCACAGATCAAAAATACACACTACTTGACTTTCAAGTTACAAAACTCTCCTGCAATACCATTTATATAGTAGTCCAACTTCAATTTCAGTTTGAAGTCCGAAACAAATATGGTCTCTTACAACAGGTTTTTTTTTCTCTTACTAAAAGGAGACTTTCCTAGTGACCATGGCAAAGGAACCATACAAGGTTTCACACTTTCAGACTTTTATTGTAATAAACAAATTAAATCTCAACATCAACTGAGTACAACTCAGTTCGCAACAGATACACTAAACTCCAGAAAAGGTGACCCCGCCCCCCCACGTAAACCTCTGAACACAATTGAAAACTCAGTGCCACACTTACACATTACACTGCACTGTGAATGGAAATGAAGGCTTAAAGGTTGTAAAATTCTAAACAATATTGGCTATGATGAGAAATTTCAGAGAATCACGTGAGAAATCAAGCAGTCTTTTTTAAAAATTGTGAGCAACAAATCATACTTTCCAACTAAGTTCCAGATACTGAGTCAAGATTCTCACGAGTGAGCAGGAAGACAGACGTCTCCTAATGGAGATAATTGCTCATTAACACCCTCATTATTACTTAACCACATCTCATTAATATGCTTTTTCCTAGTCACCTGCTGGACAGAAACCAGATGCAGACAATTTTTGACATGAAGTTCAGAATGGGTATCAGGTGATACCAGCCATCGGCTTGCTCCTCCAGATTTCAATGTTGGACACCCACCACAAAGATCTGATGGGATGCATTATGGGAAGCAGTTGTACACACCCTACATCCATGAACATCGTCAACTAACAGGGGCCAGCACCTCAGCACCATCATGGTACATTTCTGATCCACTTACAATATACCCTTCCCCCTTTGATGCTGCACTTTGGAGTCCAGCAGCAACTAACATTGGAAGGCTGCTGCAAGGACACTTTATGCACATGGACAGGCACCCAACCCTCTTGACTGGACCAGGCTGCACCTCAGGACTGCATACTTACTTTCTTAGCACTTAGTCACTTTGCGCATACATGGACACTCACAGCATCTCGGCCTTGTCTTGCCTTTTTATAGTTTGCCTGTTCAGTTGCAGTTTGAAGCCTCACAGTTGCTCTGTCCTGCCTTGCAGTTGAATGCAGAAACAAAGCCAACAGCTTGTCATGCTGGTCAGCAGTTATCAGTCACGGGCGTGGCTGTGTTGCTGGATGGCACAGCAATAAGTCAATCTCACACCAATCACATGTACCGGCAGCCTGTAGCAACTACTCTTTATTGTGCATTAACCAAGTGGTCATGTCTCAAAGTCAGAGTGGAGCAGTTCTCAGTCAAGTCAAGGGGGTCAGTTAGTGGGTTCCTGGTGCAGTCGATCAAGTGCAGCATCCCTGATCATTCCAGGGCTTTAGCAGAGCCAGTCATCTTCTTGAGGTTACCTGGGTCAGGGGTTTGCTGCATTAAATGTCTGGGGAATGGGCCGCATGCTCAATGTTTCAGGTCCAGTGTGCAAACAGTCAGGGGATTAGCAGATTGTTAGTCAGGAGAGGTTCACGGAGAGCACTCAGGGGACTGATCAGTTATCATTCTGGGCTGTCTATCCAATTTAGTCGGGGGATGAAACTCAGTCCCAAGGGTCAGTAGAATGATTATCGTGTAGGAGTGTAGGGAGACTGGGGACTGGAAGCAACCATGTGGGATACACAGGGTACTAGGACAGTGAAGGGAGTAAATTCGCTAAATAGTGGGGGCCCTGGTAGTGCGTGGGTGGACATGGGATGTTGTGGGTGGTGGACGATAGGTTGTCACCATTAGCATGACCATGATGGGAAGGATTGTGCAATATGATGGTGGGCATGACCAAACTGTAGTGATAGAACTTGGGGGGCTCAGATGAAAGTTGGAGTCTTAGCTCAAGGTGGAGGGTGGGAACATATGGAGATTCGGCTGAAATGGACTATCCATGGTGTACCAGGCAGAAAGGGACAAAGAGGTTCAGGAGTAGAGACCTATCAAACTGGCTGAACCTGGTACTCATGGTGTCAAACACAACCTGTATTACCTTCCATAATTTGCCAAGTGATGAATGTGACCTATGAGTGGAGAATATCTGTGACTATACCTGGAGTATATGGAGTCACGGTCTGTTTACTCTGAAAAAATGTGTTCTACTTCTGAACAACAGGATGTCCTTCAAGGGGCATTTACATCAATCATGTTATTGCAGAGGGCAGGTTGAAACATTTACAATAATGTCATTCTGTGTGTCATTGCCCCCTTGATGTTGCAGACAGACATCTCTCCAAGGCACAGGCAACCTAAGAAGAGACACTTCTGGGTAATAGATGTAAGATCTCTAACCCCTGAGGTGCACAGGGGTATAGAGCAGATTCAATCTGAACTGTAAATATCTTGCAAGACTCCAGGTCTTGTCTGCAAAGGTGCCTTCCATGCATGATGCGGGTCTGGGAAATAAGTTGTTCAGTATTCATGCAACATTTAGTGTCATAGAGAAGTACAGAAGGGAAACCGACCCAGCAGTCCAACTTGTCCATGCCATGATTCGGAGATGCCGGTGTTGGACTGGGGTGTACAAAGTTAAAAATCATACAACACCAGGTTATAGTCCAACAGGTTTAATTGGAAGCACACTAGCTTTCGGAGAGACGCTCCTTCATCAGGTGATAGTGGAGGGCTCGATCGTAACACAGAATTTATAGCAAAAATTTGCAGTGTGATGTAACTGAAATTATACATTGAAAAATTGATTGTCTGTTAAGCCTTTCATCTGTTAGAATACAGTGATAGTTTCACTTCTTTCATGTGTAAATCACAAAACCTTTTTTTTAAAGTTGCATTCTCGGGTTAGCTGTTAACAATGGTAATAGCTAGACAATACGTTGAAGGTGTTGGCCCCCTGTGTTCTCTGTCTATGACCTGATTTAGATTGATTCTAATCTAAAAAGTGAGATAACAGAGTTTTACATAAATTCTTGTAGTTTTTGAGCTCAGAGTTCTACATGAATGTATGCAGTGTTTGAGCAAAGTGCAATGTAACTCTGCAAGTACAAATTCACCCCACAAAATATATGTGTGCATGTGGGTCTTTGTCTGTCTGTGTGTGTCTATCTGGGGTGGGGGTTGTGAGTGTGAGAAAGTGTGTGTGTGTAGTGAGTGCAGAGTGTCTTAAGTCTGTAAGGGGGTGCATGTGTGAGTGTGGGAGTGTGTGTGTCTATAAGGGTGTGTGTGGGTGTCTGTGTGCACGTCTGTGTGTACCTGTGTCCATGTGTATGTGAGAGTGTGTGTGTGTGTGTGTGTGTAGTGCAATGGTGATCACCTGTAATGTGACATGAACCCAAAGTCCTGGTTGAGGCCCTCCCTATGGGTACTGAACGTAGCTATCAGCCTCTGCTCGGCCACTTTCCTCTGCTGCCTGTCCCGAAGTCCACCTTGGAGGATGGTCACCCGAAGGTCCGAGGCTGCATGTCCTGGACCACTGAAGTGTTCCCCAACTGGGAGGGAACCCTCCTGTCTGTTGATTGTTGTGCGGTGCCCATTCATCCGTTGTCATAGCCTTTGCTCGGTTTCCCCAATGTACCATGCCTCCGGGCATCCTTGCCTGCAACGTATAAGATAGACAACGTTGGCTGATTCACATGAGTACCTGCCATGTACAAGGTGGGAGGTGTTCCCACACGTAATAGTAGTATCTATGTCCACAATCTGACACGTCTTGCAGCTTCCACCGTGACAGGGTTGTATGGAGTTGTCCTGAGAGCCGGGCAGTTTGCTACGAACAATGATCTGTTTGAGGTTTGGCGGTTGTTTAAAGGCAAGTAGTGGAGGTATGGGGAAGGTCTTGGTGAGGTGCTCATCCTCATTGATAATGTGTTGCAGGTCACGAAGAACATGGCATAATTTTTCAGCCCCTGGGAAGCACAGAGACTCTTTGACAGAACTGAAAGAGGAGGTGGCCATCCTTCCCCAGTGGTTATCAAGTTGACAGCCGCATTTAGCTCTTATCCAACTGGTTACTTCTAAAAAGCCACTGGGAATCTCTAAGGAAACTCACAATCATCTACCCACAAATGTATCGCCACTGTGACAGCTGCAAGTTGTGCCAGCTTACACTGATTTATCTCATTTCTCCACAATGAGGTTAGAACTGTGACCCATGCAGTGGGATTCTGAACATAGCTGGCTTCCTCAGGGGCAGGATGTGAGAGGGTATACATACATCATACTGAGTGCATCATACCATAACCGCATCTGAGTACATCATTCAAATAAGTGATGGTTGGCTCCACTTTGTTCAAGTTTGCACCCAATATCCTGGGAGCTATCACGGTGCCTATAATGTTGAGAACTCCCATGTTCCTGCTATATGTGAGGATCCAAATGCCTTACAAGGATGGTTACTGCATGACAAGGGCTACACTCTTTGACCATGGCCAGTGTCTCCGTCACTGCTGTTCACAACAGGGGCAGGTAAAGAAGGCATGTGATGCTGATAAATTGAGAGAGCAGGAGCAGTATTCTGATATGGAGGAGCAGGAACATCACCTTATGCATGATACAGCATAGCAGTAATGGGTACTATAAACCAGACAAGACTTAATTGACTCAAGCTTCCATGAGCTGAGCTGATTGCATTGATTTCTCGTTGACTGTAAGATTCTTGGAGTTTGACGTGCAAGCAGCTTGTTTGTGTTCAAAGAGGAAAATGTCACTTCTTCTGCTTGCTTTTGTTTTCCCTAAGTAAAAATACACTTTTTGAGGTAAAAGAAGATTTCTCTGGATCTGCAGGTCCCATAGTGAATAATAATAAGATGCTGAGTTATAGTGGACATTGATGTCTTAGAGAGGGTTACAAGATGAGACGTAGCTAAGGACAACAAGTTGTGTAGCCCAGTGTTTAAACGTTGACTGCGGTTGGAATGTGCAGTTGTATGTGCAAGAAAGTGCTACCTCTGTGTTGTGAGAAGTTTTTTTTATGGCTACTGTGTTGCTTTGCTGAAGATGAAGGGCAGCTCTGGACTGCCAATACTTGATCAAATGCACAATTAGGGTTCCAAGATAATGCCAGCACCAGGAGTGCTGGCATATCCCAGGGAACATTGATAAGAACTTCTAGCTGTGGTGAGTTCAAGAATCAAGTTAGTGTCAGCCTAGAGGGATGCCATAGGGCATGGTAGACAGCTAATGAGGAAACTTCGGAATGCTAATGTAAGAAAACTTGCTCATCCTTGTAGAAAAAACTCCTCCCAGAAACTCAATGAAAATGCCAGCTTGCAAAAATGTAAGATTCAGCCCATCATCTTGTATCTAAAGTCTCAAACTCCTCCTGTCTCAATAGGATCTCTTTTCTCTGCCTCACCAGATTGAACTTTCAAGTGCCCTTTACTTAGTTTACCGAGCAGATTCATCTGGCGTTCCAGCAGCAAGGTGGCCTCTCATGATAACTTGGCCTTTAACTTTTCATGAACATTGTTTCTTCAAACTGGGAATCCATCCCCACCAGCAATCTGCTTGGTGGTTAACCAAAAAATTGTTGTTTTCTTCAATCTGATATAGCAGCATGCGTCATTGGTCTTTTTCCCCAAACCTCTTCCCTGCCTAACTAAGTCTGAGTGTCTGGGTCCCTTTGTTTTCAGGAAGGAAAACTAACAAATTACTCTCACCATGTTTTGGTCTGGGTCCGAGTCCCAAAGGCACCCAGATCACTTAGGCTTGTCTCTCATCAGGCATAATATGACATCACATGGACTTGTCTCTTGGTATATTTTGTATTTGATTGTTTTTTTCTTTAGACTATTGCATTTTATCTTGAAATAAACAATACAGTTGTAAAGATAGCTATCTTATGAAGTCCAGCATTTGTAGGAATATGTGAAAATGCCAGTTTGCAAAAATGGAAGACTTAGCCCATCATATTTATCTAAGGACAAATGACCTTCTGGTCAATTTGGATCCATTAAATCCATAAAGATATCATGGTGATGAATGGTAACAATAATTATCTAATTCATCAAACATAGTTGGAAGTAACAGCAAGCACTAGTTCAAACACATACATTCAAACCAAAATGCTGAAATAAATCAATTACTTAACAACAGGTAGATCCAGGGAAGAGGTCTAAATATAACAATAAACCTCAGGACATGAAAGTCAGTTAATAAAGCAAGATCCTGATTAAGCTAGTAATGGATTCCTTGACATATATGGGCCCATAAAGGAATTTTAATCCATTCCTGATTGACGGTGCTCCAAGTCAACTTAGTGGAATGCCAATAATGCCCTCCTACATAAATAAGCCAAACCTGTATTAGTGAACCTAGAGGGGAAAGTGTGTTAATTTGTGCTGTTCAAGGAAAATCCAGGCTGCCAATGTTCAGGGCTAACCACTGCCACTTGGATCAGAACCGAAAAAAAACCTGAGATCCTCCAAAGTCCCTCAGCCACCTTCTCGGCTTGCCATGTTGTCAGCAGTCTTCTTTGGATGCCACTAAGTGGCCTCCTTGCTTCTAATCAGCATCCTACCCTGCCATCCAATTGTCATGTTTAAATAATTTTACAAAGAACACTTCCTGCAAGGCATTGCCATCCTCCGCAATTATCTTACCGAGCCTGACAGTTAAGAGCAGCCCTATAAACATTGCTAAATATCACACTGGACAATTCACCACTGTAAGAGGTAATTTGGAAACTGTCAAAATGAAAAATTAAAGTTGCTTTAACTACTGCATTATCTGAAGGAGAAATCTGGGTGGTTTTCAAAGCTTGTACATAATCAGTGTTCCAGGACTTTAATCTAACAAAATAGGCCAACCTTGTTTGTACCTCCACTTATGTAATATTGTTGCATCTGTACTACATTATCAAAATGATTGATTTTTGGCCATGTAATGCACTTCCCAACCCTGACTATCACTAGAGTTCTGAGTATGAAGCAGTGTCTGGCCCGATTACATGACACTTGACCAGATTAAACTTGTATTTAAACCCGCAACTATCACTAGTTCTAAATAATTTTAATCCAGCTGGTATCAGATCATCTTTTCGCAAATTGTAAAAGCTAACAGGAAAGCAAAGTATATTTATTGCTATCAATTTCTCTTGTGACATTGTCCTTTTGGCAAGAGTATATCTTAATTGTTTGACATCTATATCATTGAATACTAACAAAAATATTATTATGTGCACAGTAGAGAAAAATATCTGTATGAAAATAAATATATGTGGGCACCGTGCTCTGTAATGTAATATTTAATAGGTCCTTGTTAGTAATGTTTAGGAGCATATGGAAATACCTAGTCATGTTCCTGAGGGATATTTTAAATGTTCTCCTTGCTCGATATCTCAGCTCCTAAATTTGGACTCTCTCCAATTCCCCAACACCAGCTCCTTTCTGGTCTCAGTATCTCTTCCTCCATCTCCTTGCACCTCCTGATATGTTTCATGATGCTGACCTTGTCCTCCTCTTCTAAATTCTATTGATGTCCGACTGAGCTCTGTGCATCTGTGCTGATGGCGTGCTTGACCTCTCTGATAGTGGTTACTCGGAGTGTAAGCCATCTCTGAGGTAAATGCAGCATCTGCATTCAGCTGCTTGTTAACTCTGCCATTGGCCTTGTGTAAGGGATAAACGGTAGGTTACTCACCTTCCTCCATCTCAGCAGCGAATTGATCAGACATCTGTTAGCTTATCAAGTGCCATTTATTGAAAACAACTTCACAAATCTCCATGACAGCTTCTTGGAGCATTCCTCTCTCAGTCAGTCATCACTGACTGCCTATCTGTCTGCCACCCTGCAAAGATGAACAGTTACTTTCTTCTTGGGTGTCAATGTTGCTTGTTTGGCCACTTCACTTTTCAAAACAATTCATCTCATGGGTATGTGTCATCATACTCCTGCAACACAGCAGTCAGTTATACTTGCCATTTAACCATCATTATCCGCAATGAGATGTGATGACCCTGGCTTTGCACAGATTAAAGTGATCCTCCCAAATTGCTCTCTTTCCAAGCCCACATAGCTTTAAACCCTTCCTTTGGTGACAGGATATACACTACCTCAGTCTTCCTATACATTGGCTGCCTTGAGACAGTCCTGATCAGAGCTTTGTTGTTACTTTAAGACCAAGTTGGCAGCTTGACGTTGCATGCTATTCACATTGTGAGAATTTCAATGGTTATTTTCAGCAGATCCAAGTCTTGTTAAAAGCTACTGACCTTTCTGTCAGGCTGCTTCCTTTCCAACTGATGGGCCTCCTCCTGCTACTCCATGAAAATAATGTATTCCTACTTGCTCTCACTGTTGTAGTAACATTTCTTGGAAGGTGATACTGACTACAGGACTGGCCAATCAGGACAGGCTGCCATGCTTATACCATAATAGCCCTTACGCTCAGGTCTGACATTGTCTACTTTAAAGTCTAATGGGTTACATTTAATTGGAGCCCACCATACCTATCTTCCACCTCCTGTTCATGACTATGATGTGTTATTGGATGAATATTGTAGAAGCAACACACCAATTATAGAGTCATAGAGACATAGAGGCAAACAGCACGGATAAAGACCCTTTGATCTAAATTGTCTGCACTGACCAGACATCCCAATTTGACCTTGTCCTGTTTGCCAACATTTGGCCCATATCCCTCTAAACTCTTCTTATTCATATACCTGTCCAGATGCCCTTGAAACATTGTAATTGTACCCACCTCCACTACTTCCTCTGGTAGCTCGTTCCATACACATCACCCTCTGAGTGACAAAAGTTACCCCTCAGGTCCTTCTTAAATCTTTTCACTCTCATTTTAAACCTATTCCCTCGAGTTTTGGACTCCCCTATCCTGGGAAAAAGACTTTGGGTATTCATCCTATCCATGCCCCTCATGATTTTATAAATTTCTATAAGGTCACTGCTCAGCTTCTGACACTCAGGGAAAAGCCCCACCTATTCAGCCTCTCCCTACAAGTCAAATTCTCCAGTCCCGCCAATATCTTTGTAAATCTTTTCTGAACCCTTTCAAGTTTAACAACATCCTTCCTATAGAAGGGCGACCAGAATTTTACACAGTATTCTAAAAGTGGCCTCATCAATATCCTGTATATCCACAACATGACATTCCAACTCTTATACTCAATATCCTGACCAATGAAGGCAACTGTGCCAAACACCTTCATCACCACCCAGTCTACCTGCATTTTCACTTTCAAGGAACTATACACCTGGACCCATGTGTCCCTTTGTTCAGCAACACTCCCCAAGGTGAAGCAAACTAAGTCCTGCCTTAGTTTGCTTCACCAAAATGCAACACGTCTCACTTATCTAAATTAACCTCCATCTCCACTCCTCAACCCATTATAATCCTGGATTTAGTGTGCTCACAACCTTGGCAAAGTCAATCACAGATCGTTTTCCATCTAGCTCTGCGTCATCAGCAAACTTGGATACTCCACACACCGAGAGGAAGTGAGGACTGCAGATGCTGGAGATCAGAGCCGAGAATGTGGTACTGGAAAAGCACAGCAGGTCAGGCAGCATCTGAGAGACAGGAGAATCGACATTTCGGGCACAAGTCCTTCAGTCACCTGAATCATTAATATATCCTGTAAATAGCTGATCCTTGGGATATCCCTCTAGAAAAAGCTAGTCAATCTGAAATAATGCATTTATTTCTACTGTTTTCTGACTTTATTAAACTCTCTAGACATGCTAATAGCTCACTCCAACCCCATAAGCTTGATGTGTTTAACAACCTTAAGTATAGTACCTTATCAAAAGTCACCTTAAAGTAAAAAACACTGCAGCTATTGCTCTATCTAACCCGCTAGTTACATCCTCAAAAAACAAAATAGATTATCAATCAAACACAGTATTCCTCTCATAAAACAATGTCAAGATTTTTTTTTCTCTAAAAGCTTGTATCTACTTCCTTAATAAAAGTTCTAGCATTTTCTCCAACAGTGTCAGGTTAACTGGTCTCGCATTCAGTTTTCTTCCTATGTCTTTTCTTGAATGGTCATGTCACATTTGCTGCTTTTCAAACCATTGGGATTAATTCAGAATTGGGGAAGTTTTAGAGAATCACATTAATGTATTAATTATCTCTACAACCACCACTTTTGGAACTCAGAGATGTAGACCATCAGGCCCAGAGGATTTGTTGGCTTTCAATTACAGTACATTTTAATTTGCTATCGTTAATTACTTTAAAATCCCCTCTGTCTTATCAGACTGTTGCTTTTCAACTATTTCTGGTCAGATTTTTGTTTCTTCCACACTGAAGATAGATATGAAATATTTCTTTAATGTCTCTGTTATTTCCTTGTCATTATACAGGTATGCTAAATTCTCTTTAATAGTCACTGCAATATTTTTTTTAAAATACATACATTTGATGTTTAATTTGATGTGAATTAATGGATAGTTGTCAGCATATTATTTAATACAATATTCCGTAACAGATCCTCCTGTGCGCTTTGAATTTCCTGATGGAAATAGAATTGCATTCACGAGAGATGGCTGCTTTTCCTGTGCTGAACCATCTGCTTCATGATGCATATAAAGTCAATGTCAACAAATAGACAAAGATAGGTGATGTCAGATAGAAACTCAAAATGTATCAGCAGAATGTAAAGCAATGTTTATTGCATTATTTGTTTTGCAAGATTAAAATGATTTAACTGTGTGGGAGTTGTGCAGATGAAGGTTGCAGTGAATGATTCAGTAGGTAATATGTAGCAAGAGGAGACATAAAACCTAATGTGAGATGTGAATGCTCATTAATTCCAAAGCTTTGGTGCAAAAATAAAATCCACACTGTGTCGTTTACTGTAGACCTTTCATATAAATTCAGGAAAAAAGAAAAAGATGGAAACTCAGTACAATTGATTTTAACCAAGATATTGGCCCTCAATTTTTTTCGACTTTCTTTTGTAGCCATAACTTAATCAGAAGAGCAATTTAAATCTTTGTGTGAGCAAATTTCCTGCTGCACTTCCCATGAAAATATGGCAGCACACAGGAAGAAAGTCAGGAAGTTCAAAGCAAATGCTTATTGAAGAATAGTCCCACCTGAAGCTTGTTCTTTTCATGTGATCGAACAGCAATTATATTTTCACACCACATCTAAAAGTGCAGCAGGAGCCTGTAGTGAGTATAGCTGTTTCATTAGAGTGCACAATTTTCTGAGAATCCCTGCTGTGTGGACTTTCATTGCATCCTTCTAATTGAGGAACTGTAGAGCTGTACAATGTTTGATTGTGTGCTGCAGTTCACGCAGGGAGTCAGTATTTTTGTTAATTCATTTCCAGGACCTGGATTTCACTGGCCAGACCAACATTTCTTACCCATCCCTAATTGGCCGGGGGGCAGTTGGGAGTCAAACACATTGCTGTGGATATGAAGTCACATGTAGGCCAGACCAGGTAGGGATGACAGATTTTGTTCCTTAATGGACTTTAGAAAACCAGTTGGGCTTTTCCCAACAATTGGCAGTGGCTTTATGATCATCATTAGACTCTAAATTGCAGGGTTTTTTTATATTGAACTCAGGTTACACCATCTGCCATAACAGGATTTGAACCTGGGTCCCCACAATATTATCTGGGTCTCTGGATTAATATTCTGGTGAAAATGCCATTGGGCCATCGTCATCCCTTAATGCTGTGGTAACATACATGTCTACATGTATGATGTAGTCTGGAGCTATAGATGGTGATCAGGGAAGATCCAACTTCTTTTCAACCACCAAAATCTCTCATAATATTACCATTTGCCTTTGATGTGTGCCTTTTGCAGGTTGATACTCAGTCTGTTTAGCCATGTAATGGATACACGTTGTATAAGAAGTTGTACTTAAGCTTGGAGTTTCTGATTCAGAGGCAGGGATACGACTGACAATGCTACAAGACCTTCATTATGAAATCAAAGACAAGAGGATAATCAATAAGAGTTAGATTTCTGTAAGAGAGTACCAGACTATTAGTAAAGCCAGAAATGTGGAGCTAAATATCTGCTGCAGCCTCCTGAATTACTGTGTCAGCATCATATTCTTTTTTGGAAAATATTGAAGTAGAACATTGATTAGAATTTTCCCTGCCCATTACTGAAGATAATGGATACTCAAAGAAGTAACCTCATTGAGTCATTTGAATGACGTCATTAACCACAGGAGCAGTTTTGAAATGTAATTTGATCTTTGGGCAGATTTTGCAGTCTTGATGTCATTCCAGGCTTTTCATTATTTTTGCAATACATTCAGTGCTGAAATGAGCCATTTTTATCAATTTTGAGTATGTTTCCTATTTGCAGCTCTCCCAGTCAATCTTGACAGTCAACACATCACTGATTCTTTCATGTGGATGTTCTCAGGCAATGAAACAAAACACTGAAGTCATGAAGTGATGAGTGATTGATAAGTCGGTGGATTTGTTTTCCTCACAGAGATTTAACCAATAAGCAATTAGTCAGCTTGCCTCAGTGGTCAGGTGTTAACAGGATATTAAGTTCCCTTTCCTTTAAGCTGCAAACCTAATTACACTGTACATAAATAAACTTATACTGCAGGGAAGTTTTCAGCACAATCTTACTCTGTCTCACCTTGGTGTTAGAAAACACAATCTCTTAACCTGTGGAGATCCCAGAATCTGACACCATCAGAACCTATCAAGTTCCATTTGTGTTAGTATTCTCAACTGAGTGGGACATAATGGTGTCATGCTAGTATCACTTGTCTGGTCATCTAGAGAGCCGGGCTGCCAAGCCGGGGATGTGCATTCAAAACCCATTAAGTCAGATGGTGAAATCTGAATCAATGAATAAATCTGGAATGAAAAGCTTGTCTAATTGTATTGATCAAGTGATTGTTGTAAAAATCCATTTGGTTCACTAATGTCCCTTCCAGGAATTAAATCTACTATCCCTACCTGATCTGACCTACCCAAGACTCCAGTTTCAGATCAATGTTATTGACTCCTAAATGACCAGCAAGCCAGTCGGTTGTATGAAAGAATTAGAGACTCAAAAAAAGTAATGACTCTGACTGATCACCCAACATTAGCTCGTAGCACTGAGGACAATAAACCAAACATGGCCTGTGGGCCCTGCAAAGTCCACCCAACTAAATCTGCCAAATTTGGGAAAGCTGACCCACAATGTCACTAGCAGGACATGGTTTTGAGGAGCCGATTTTGGAATGAGTGTGAGCATGTGAGTGTACCCATGAGGATGGCCTCAACTTTTCAATCACTCATCACTCGAATTGCACTATATACTCTGTCTGTCTGTCTGTCTGTCTCTCTCTCTCTCTCTTTCTCTCTCTCTCTCTCTCTCACACACACACACACTTTCTTACATACTCATGCAGACCCTCTCTCATGCGCACACACACACATACATCCCCCCACACTCATTCTCTCACACACAAACACACACACACACACACCCTCTCACAGGCTTATATGCTATCACACTAACACACACACATCACCATACTTGCATACATACAAAAACACATTTTCTCACATGTACCCACACTCACTTTGTCTCTCCCTCTCCTGCACATGCACACATATGTAAGTCTATGGGGTGAATTTATATTTGCAGATACATTCTATTTTGCTCAAAAAAATGCAGAATCTGCAAGCAGTTGATGCAGGCAGTCAAGCCATCCAATATCTTCTAAATTCCACTTTGGAAATAGAACCAGCCTGACTCAAGGTTAGGATACAAACACACTCTAACCTCACACCTTTAATGCATTGTCTGAGCTGAGATGTCTCCTTTTGTTATAAAACCTTGTTATCTTGAGAATGTGACTTAAAAGAAGTTCTGGGATTTACATATTAAAGAACCGAAACCAGTAAACCAGTTCTAAAAGATGAAAATATTTAACAATGTAAGTTTGTTCAGTGCATTATTGTATCATTGTAATCTTTTGCTGTCAATTCTGTGTTTTATGTCCTGCTTTACAACCACCTGATGAAGAAGTAGCACTTTGAAAGCTAGTCCTTCCAAATAAACCTGTTCGACTGTAACCTGGTGTTGTGTGATTTTTATCTTGCAGGAAAGACAGAGGTGGTTGTACAGTTTTATATAAATCAGGAGGGAGTTGTCCTAGAGTTCTCAATGCTAACTGTGGGTTCCATGAAAACTCATGGTATCAAACCTGGGCAAGGGGATATCCTGCTGATTACCATCTACACAGCCCCTCACCCAATGAGCTAATATACCAGCAAGCCAAATACCAGTTGGAAGAAGTACAGAGGATGGCAAGGACACAGAAAGTAGCAATGAGGAATTAACAAGAGGAAAATACCTACTTGATATCAGTCTCACCAATTTATCTGCTGCAGATATAACTGTCCATGATGGTCTCAGGAGGAATGACAACTGCACAGTCCCTGAGGAGACAAAGTCTTAATTTGACATGTGACAAAACACCACACGTATCCCCATTCTCAATGATGAGGAAGCTGAGGACAGCAGTGAAAAATACAAGGCTGAACCATTTGCATCCATCTTCAGGCTGAGCTATTAAATGGATAATCTATCTTGTGCTCCTCTGCAGATGTACAGCTACACAATTGCCAGTCTTCAGCCAATATCCAGGTTTGGACTAACAAGTGGCATGTAACATTCATGTCACATGAATGCCAATTAATGGCTATCTGCAACAGAGAGAGTATCTAACTAACATGCCTGACATTTAATGGCGTTATCATCACCAATATCAATATCAATCTCTGAGGGTTATCATTGATCAGAAACTGAACTGGACCAGCAACTTGAATACACTAAGAGTGGGTCAGAAGCCAGGAATCTGCAGTGAGTAACTCTCCCCTTGTCTCTCCAGGCACAAGTCAGGAATGTGGGTTCTGAGGCAGGGTCACTCGACTCAAAGACAGTAACTCTGGTTTCTCTTCACATACACTGCCAGACCTGCTAGGTTTCTCCACCAATTTCTGTTTTGTTTCAGATTTCAAGCATCCACTGTTCTTTGTTTAATTCAGGAGTGAGATGGATTACTTTCCACTCCTTTGAGAATTCTCAACAATACCCAAGAAGCTTGACACTATCCAGGACAAATAAGCTTTTATCCACCATCTTCAATATTCACCTCCTGCACCACTGAGAAACAGAAGCAAAAGTGTGCACCAGATACAAGATGCACTGTAACAATGCACCCAGGCTCCTTTTCCAAAATTGCAGCCACCTAAAAGGGCAGTGACAGCAAATGCATGGGAACGTCACCACTTGCAAGATGCCCTCTGAGACACAGATCATCCTAATGCTGTTTCTTCATGGCTGCTGGGTCAAAATTCTGGAATTCCATTCCCTACACTGCCCCTGCACCCTAGTAGTTCAAGAAAGCAATTCACCTTCTCAAGGGCAATTCAGAATGGGCAACGAATTCTGCCCGAACCAACAATGCTCACATCCCATAACTGAATAAAGAAAAGCACTGTACTACTTTATCATTCACAATTACAAGATCAAACTGCCATAAGTTTTGCAAGACAAATTTGTTGTGCCATTATGTTGCTAAGGAGTTGAAGATGTTTATAGGCATTTATCCATGATAGAACTCATTTCTCAGTTTGCTGACACAGGAAAAGAAGAAGGTAATTCGATCCCTTGAGCCTGTTTCTTCCTCAGGAAAAGTCTTATTTGTTTCATAATCTTTGAATTCCTACTAAGTTTGCTCTTAATTTAATGTCAGAACATTAGGTAACCATTGGAGGGCGGCCTGAATATTGCTTTTGATGAGTAGCTGAACACATAATGTCCCCAGTGAGTTTTGTATTGTTAGTCATTTGGTTCATAGTTAAGAAACTGATGGCGAGCAGTTGAAATTCTCCCACATATTTGTTTGCCCAGCTCACTAGTGAGTTTAAATTCACCACAGTCATGATTAGCCATGTAACAGCAGTTTTCAAACTGTTGAGGGTAGGGATAGGAGGTAAATCAGTAAGTTTGACATTTCAAAGTGATTAATTAAAGTTTGTAATTGCTGTATAAGTGTATTATTCCTAATGACGATCATTCTTTAACCTATTTGCAGTTTCACTGACTATAGCTGAAGTCATAGGCTGAAATGTGTGCTCCTGATATTACTGTCCCTTGTGCTCTAAGTATGGTCTGTTGCTTGTCATAAAGTGAAGAGTAGAGTTGGGAATATGTTAGGCCAGGTCTATGTCTTCTATGTTGCTTTGGGATATCCAGGGACAATGTTCAGAGCAGGCACAGTCTTCAAGTGAGAAAATAGGATCCTAATAAGATTTCCAATCCAATTTTCTCCAATATATCACTTATTAGTGATTAGTTTTATCAAGACCATTGAGTTCAGAATAAGATAAGATGTGATTTTGTTTTGGGAGATTCTTTAGGGATCTCTAGACCTGACGATATTTTGGCTCCAACATTGGATAGCGGATTGATGATGCGAACACTGGTGTACACGCCTGTTGCTTAAACAGACCTTTGCAGCTGTATTTCTACTCAAATCTGAAAGCAGGCTACTGACAAGAGCTGGTTTGTCCAGCTGAGATGGAGAAGACTGGGAGAAAACTCAGGCCAGTATTCTTCCAGCTCCCTAGAGATAGAATGGCAGCATTAAATCAATTGCAAAATAAGCCAAAAAAAAGAGATAATGTCTTCCTGTTGAGCTTTAGATAATAATCTATTGCACAGGAAAAGGAATGCATTGTCTAGTTGGAAGTGAGAAGTCAGGCTCACATATAAAAATGGCCAGAGGTGCCAAACCCAGAGACAATTAACTCCAAAATGCAGCAATCTTACCTCACAATATTCACTTGATGCCAAAGTTGCTCTGTTTTAATGCTTCCTTAACGCTTGTTAAATTGCTTAGGGCATGTCTGTTGTATAGACAAGAAAGTGTTCCATGCATCATTTCAAAGCTTAAAGCAATAGCATTTAATGAAACTTTCAACATTCAGTTGTGAATGAACAGATATCTCACTTTGATTACATATTCTAATACCTTGCTATAAGCGAACAATCCAATATTGTGCTGGGTTAAAAGTTCATCCTGGGCCATTTTCAGACATAGGGCTCACAGTTTGCCACCTGTTTGTACATGTTTCACTGAACCAGTGGGGAAATGCTTGCATCTTCTGAGTCCTGTAGAAGATTTGGATCTCTCAATCATGGTAGCTACTGCAATAGAGGCTGGAGCAAGCAGCATCATTTAGAACATTGAGGCAATGATGTGTTTCTGCTATATGCCCCTTCTCATATTCTCGCATATCCTTATTATGTTACCAAGCCTAATGATCAAGTTATTGTTGGTCAACTATGGATATCTTGCTTTCCACCCAGCCCTTGCTTCAATTCAACCTTGTGCTTTCTGATTTCCAGAAAACCCAGGATGTACTGCTTTCTTGTTCATAACACTCCCAGGATGATAGGGAAAAGTGTGAAGAAATTTATTTGTATACATATATATTAGTTTGGGAGTTTGGATTTCAAAATAGTGGCATATGAGGGATGGTATCAGGCTTTTGAAATGAAGCAGGAACATAAGAGTTCTCAAAGATAGCAGCATCATGGCAGCTTCTGGTGTAATCATCTATGTGGCACTGATGATCACAGATCACTTTGTGCAGTGATGGCACAGAACCCTTTTCTATTGATGAAGTCAGCCATATTCTGATTATAGTACTTTCAAAATGACATCCTCTACCTGGGAGATGCCAGCTATGTTGCCAGTCCATGCTGCAGCACTGATCTCATCATGGGGATGCAAAGTGAAGCAGTGTGACCTGGCACAAACTGGACCAGTAAGAGCCTTGGTACATTTGTCGGTGGATAAGACACAAGGTACCGAGTTGATCCTTGGAAGGAGCCTGTTGCATATAAAGCTAGCACAGCTGTCACCTTGAAGGTCACCAGGAGTGGATGGTCACCCCTCCTTCAGGTGATAGGGTGGACTTCAGCAGATGGCACAGCTCTGTGACAGCCTCACAATGTGCCAGCTCATTTGGCCCTCCTCAAATTTCCTGCACCTTCATTGTCCATGGAAGGAGGACATTCAGCCATCAAGTCTGCACTGACCCATGTGCTCAGATGGATAAAACCACTTACTCCGCCTATTCCTGGTATAGTATGGCCATTTCTCATTTCCATCATGCATTTACGATTTAAATGAAGATGGAAGGTGACACACTCAGAAATAGTTTCAAACTCAGCCTGGTATCCAGGAGAACCCTCAAACATTCATATTCCTTTCTCACTTATACTCTCTATTGACATCGTAAGTTCTGGGCTCCCCCACATTCCCACCTAATACTTTCATTTAAGTCTTTATCTTCCAACATTACCCAGGCTTCCAGGTTGACCATGTAAACTATCAGAATGGACTGTCTCAGCCTCAAAGCCAGGGTGGTGACTATTGATGATATCACCTTCCAGTAGTAACCTCCAATGTCCTATTATTGTCATCCACCCTCATATGTTCAGTTGGCCCTGTCATAAAAATTGTCCCATTTTCAACCCAGCATGCTGTCCCCAATCCTCACAACTTCTCTAACACAACAGTGATCGCTGATAACCCACCTTGACTTTCAGTCAACAGGCCCCCGGGACTGACCATGGTCAAGCACTTGATGGGCTTGGACAGACAGCCCCAACTCGATCCCTGACCAATATCAGAGCAGATTCCCAACTGATTTACCAGTAACTCCCCATCTGGTTACACTGGATCTGCAGGACTGACTGTGACTATAATAATACAGAACCCCTGATCCTGGTTGCTCCAAATAGTTTACTGACTATATCCAAGACCCAGGACAGAGATCAGACACTGCCCTTGACAGATTGTGGTGGGAAACCTAACTGACACCAGTTCCCCTTGGTTTGACCCAGAACAGCTCCCCTTAGACTTTGAGCTGTAGTTATTTGGCTGAAGCACATACAGTGTGTTTGTCGCATAAACCTCTAGTCCATGTCGTCGGTGTGATACTGACATCGCAAGGTGCCCTACAGCAATGTGTCCACCCCCTTCACTGGTCACTGCCTGACAACCAAGCCTGGCATTGTGTTTGCAATAGAAGGCAAGGCAATCCAGAAATATTGTGAGCTGTAAGTTCTAAATGAGGTAGCAAGGTGCAAAAAGGTAAGACAAGACAAGGCAGAGATGTTGCAAGTATCCAAAAAGGTCAAAGTGAGTGAGTGCTGAGAAAGCAAGTAAAGAGTCCTGAGATTTATCCTGTTGTAATGTAATGTATGTCCCTGGGCATAAGGTGGCCTGGTACCATCATTGCAATGAGAGATGTCACTGTGTTCCAAAGGACATCTTTAAAGTGAAGAACACATTCTAAATGAGTCTGACGGGGACTATGATGATGTGATAAGGCAGGTACATGTCCGATGCTAACTATGTGACCACGTGTTCAGGCTGTCACCATGCAGGGAGCATATCCTGGGACTGCTGACCAAGGTGGGGACCTGGAGAAGCAAGCAATGAGCTGGAACCACCAGGTACCTGCTCTAAGTTTCATGTCAGGAATTGTCACTATCTAGTTTCTCTCCATGGTGTGGGAGAATGAGGAACTTAATATCAATGAAGCAAGAATAGGTAATAATGAAATGTTAGTGCATGGAAATGAGACTCTCACCTTTCACTAGTGAAATCCTCATCTGTCCATTCAAGCGTGGAAAATTGAACGATTTTGCTCACTCTACATTGACCACATTGTGAATTCTGCTCGGTTTAAAATTTATCAAGCCAGATTTCATTGTCTTGTAGAATCTTGAGTTGGAATCATAACAAGAGCACTGATGAAGAGTCCCATTACGTGGCTTGACACCAACTCAGGTCCTGCTACTGCATGTATAAAAGCTGGTATAGGGTTATGGGCTGCACCAGATCACCCATTGAGCAACGAGGCACAATTGTGTTTAAGAAAGTACCTTTGTACGCTGTGGCTGATTGTACTCATTACATTGAGTGTCATTAAATGTAAAAAGAATTTGTGGGAATTAGCCATTATCACACATGACATGCTGTCAGATATGTAGAGCTGGAATTAGAGTCATAGAAAGGAAACAGACCTTCGGTCCAACCCGTCCATGCTGACCAGATATCCCAACCCAATCGAGTCCCATCTGCCAGCACCCGGCCCATAACCCTCCAAACCCTTCCTATTCATACACCTATCCAAATGCCTCTTAAATGTTGCAATTGTACCAGCCTCCACCACTTCTTCTGGCAGCTCATTCCATACGCGTATCACCTTCTGTGTGAAAAGGGTACCCCTTAGGTCTCTTTCCCCTCTCACCCTAAACCTATGCCCTCTAGTGCTGGACTCACCGATCCCAGGGAAAAGTCTTTGTCTATTTATCCTATCCATGTCCCACATAATTTTGTAAACTTCTACAAGGTCATCCCTCAGCCTTTGACGATACAGGGAAAACAGCCCCAGCCTGTTCAGCCTCTGCATTTAGCTCAAATCCTCCAACCCTGGCAACATCCTCGTAAATCTTTTCTGAACCCTTTCAAGTTTCACAGCATCTTTCCAATAGGAAGGAGACCAGAATTGCACGCAATATTCCAACAGTGGCCTAACCAATGTCCTGTACAACCGCATCATGACCTCCCAACTCCTGTACTCAATACTCTGACCAATAGAGGAAAGCATACCAAACGCCTCCTTTACTATCCCATTTACCTGCGACTCCACTTTCAAGTAGCTATGGACATGTACTCCAAGGTCTCTTTGTTCAGCAACATTCCCTAGGACCTTACTATTAAGTGTATAAGTCCTACTAAGATTTGCTTTCCCAAAATGCAGCACCTGGCATTTATCTGAATTAAACTCCATCTGCCACTTCTCAGCCCATTGGCCCATCTGGTCAAGATCCTGTTGTAATCTGAGGTGACCCTCTTTGCCGTCCACTATACCATCAATTTTGGTGTCATCTACAAACTTAATAAATGTACCTCTTATGCTCGCATCCAAATCATTTATGTAAATGACAAAAAGTAGAGGACCCAGCACCGATCCTTGGACCCAGCACTCCACTGGTCACAGGCCTCCAGTCTGAAAAAGAATCCTCCACCACCACCCTCTGTCTTCTACCTTTGAGCCAGTTCTGTATCCAAATGGGTAATTCTCCCTGTATTCCATGTGGTCTAACCTTGCTAATCAGTCTCCCATGGGCAATCTTTTCAAACGCCTTAATGAAGTCACATCAACCACTCTGCCCTCATCAATCCTCTTTGTTACTTCTTCAAAAAACTCAATCAAGTTTGTGAGACATGATTACCCACGCACAAAGCCATATTGACTATCCCTAATCAGTCCTTGCCTTTCCAAATACATGTACATTTTGTCCCTCAGGATTCCCTCCAACAATTTACCCACCACCGAGGTCAGGCTCACTGGTTTATAGTCCCCTGGCTTGTCCTTACCGCCCTTCTTAAACAGTGGCACCACATTTGCCAACTTCCAGTCTTCGGGCACCTCACCTGTGTCTATCGATGATACAAATATCTCAGCAAGAGGCTCAGCAATCACTTCTCTAGCTTCCCGCAGAGTTCTCGGGTACACCTGATCAGGTCCTGGGGATTTATCCACCTTTACCCATTTCCAGACATCCAGCACTTCCTCCTCTGTAATCTGGACGTTTTGCAAGATGTCACCATCTATTTCCCTACAGTCTATATCTTCCATATCCTTTTCTACAGTAAATACTGATGCAAAATACTCATTTAGTATCTCCCCCATTTTCTGCAGCTCCACACAAAGGCCGCCTTCCTGATCTTTGAGGAGCCCTATTCTCTCCCTAGTTATCTTTTTGTCCTTAATGTATATGTAAAAACCCTTTGGATTCTCCTTAATTCTATTTGCCAAAGATATCTCTTGTCCCCTTTTTCCCCTCCTGATTTCCCTCTTACATATACTCCTACTGCCTTTATACTCTTCTAAGGATTCACTCGATCTATCCTGTCTTTACCTTACATATGCTTCCTTCTTTTTCTTAACCAAACCCTCAATTTCATTAGGTCAGGCAGCATCCAAGGAACAGGAGAATCGACGTTTCGGGCACGAGCCCTTCTTCAGGAAGGGTTCATGCCCAAAATGTCGATTCTCCTGCTCCTTGGATGCTGCCTGACCTGCTGCGCTTTTCCAGCAACACATTTTCAGCTCTGATCTCCAGCATCTGCAGTCCTCACTTTCTCCTCAATTTCATTAGTCATCCAGCATTCCCTATAACTACCAGCCTTTCCTTTCATCCTGGTAAAAACAAGGACTGCAGATGCTGGAAACAAGACTGCAATTTCCCTTCCCACGTGATTAAAGATGCCCTCCAACGCATCTCGTCCACATCCCGCACCTCCACCCTCAGACCCCACCCCTCCAACCGTAACAAGGACAGAACCCCCCTGGTGCTCACCTTCCACCCTACCAACCTTCGCATAAACCAAATCATCCGACAACATTTCTGCCACCTCCAAAAGGACCCCACCACCAGGGATATATTTCCCTCCCCACCCCTTTCCATCTTCCGCAAAGACCATTCCCTCCGTGACTACCTGGTTAGGTCTACGCCCCCCTACAACCCACCCTCCTATTCTGGCACCTTCCCCTGCCACCGCAGGAAATACAAAACCTGCGCCCACACCTCCTCCCTTACCTTCATCCAAGGCCCCAAAGGAGCCTTCCACATCCATTATACTTTTACCTGCACATCCACCAATATCATTTATTGTATCCGTTGCTCGTAATGTGGTCTCCTCTACATTGGGGAGACTGGACGCCTCCGAGCAGAGCGTTTTAGGGAACATCTCCAGGACACCCGCACCAATCAACCACACCACCCTGTGGCCCAACTCCCCCTCCCACTCTGCCGAGGACATGGAGGTTCTGGGCCTCCTTCACCGCCGCTCCCTCACCACCAAACGCCTGGAGGAAGAACACCTCATCTTCCGCCTCGGAACACTTCAACCCCAGAGCATCAATGTGGACTTCAACAGTTTTCTCATTTCCCCTTCCCCCACCTCACCCCAGTTCCAAACTTCCAGCTCAGCACTGTCCCCATGACTTGACCTACCTGCCTATCTTCCTTTCCACCTATCCACTCCACCCTCCTCTCTGACCTATCATCTTCATCCCCACCCCCATTCACCCATTGTACTCTTTGCTACCTTCCCCCACCCTCCTCCCTGACCTATCATCTTCATCCCCACCCCCATTCACCTATTGCACTTTATGCTACTTTCTCCCACCCCACCCTCCTCTCATTTATCTCTCCATCCTGCAGGCACTCTGCCTCAATTCCTGATGAAGGGCTTTTGCCCGAAACGTTGATTTTCCTGCTCCTCAGATGCTGCCTGAACTGCTGTGCTTTTCCACCACCACTCTAATCTAAAATTTCCTTTCACCCTAACAGGAATATACTTTCTCTGGATTCTCATCATCTCATTTCTGAAGGCTTCCCATTTTCCAGCCATTCCTTTACCTGCGAACATCTGCCCCCAATCAGCTTTTGAAAGTTCTTGCCTAATACTGTCAAAATTGGCCTTTCTCCAATTTAAAACTTCAACTTTTAGATCTGGTCTATCCTTTTCCATCACTTTTTTAAATATAATAGGATTATGGTCGCTGGCCCCAAAGTGTTCCCCCACTGACACCTCAGTCACCTGCCCTGCCTTATTTCCTAAGAGTAGGTCAATGTTTGCACCTTCTCTGGTAGGTACATCCACATACTGAATCACAAAATTGTCTTGTATGCACTTAAGAAATTCCTCTCCATCTAAACCTTTAACACTATGGCAGTCATAGTCTATGTTGGGAAAGTTAAAATCCTCTCCCATAATCACCCTATTATTCTTACAGATAGCTGAGATCTCCTTACAAGTTTGTTTCTCAATTTCCCTCTGACTAATTGAGGGTCTATAATACAATATCAATAAGGTGATCATCCCTTTCTTATTTCTCAGTTCCACCCAAATAACTTCCCTGGATGTACGTCCGGGAACATCCTCCCTCAGCACAGTGTAATGCTATCCCTTATCAAAAATGCCACTCCCCCTCCTCTCTTGCCTCCCTTTCTATCCTTCCTGTAGCATTTGTATTCTGGAACATTAAGCTGCCAGTCGTGCCCATCCCTGAGCCATGTTTCTGTAATTGCTATGATATCCCAGTCCCAAGTTCCGAACCATGCCCTGAGTTCATCTGCCTTCCCTGTTAGACCTCTTGCATTGAACTAAATGCAGTTTAATTTATTAGTCTTACCTTGTCCCTGCCTGCCCTGACTGTCTGAGTCTCTTCTGTTCTCAACTGTACCAGTCTCAGATTAATCTCCTTCCTCACTATCTCCCTAGGTAGCAACCCCCACCCCCCACCAATCCCACCATACTAGTTTAAATTCTCCCGAGCATCTCTAGCAAATTTCCCTGCCAATATTAGTCCCCTTCCAATTTAGGTGCAATCCGTCCTTCTTGTACAGGTCACTTCTACCCCAAAAGAGATTCTAATGATCCAAAAATGTAAATCCTTCTCCCATACACCAGCTCCTCAGCCATGCATTCATCTGCTCTATCCTCCTACTCCTGCCCTCACTAGCTTGTAGCACCGGGAGTAATCCAGATATTACTACTCTCGAGAACCTCCTTTTTAAATTTCTGCCTAACTCTCTGTAATCTCCCTTCCTGTGTCATGGTTCCAATGTGGACAATTCCCTCTTGCTGGGCCCTCTCCCCCCTGAGAACATTATGCACCCTCTCTAAGACATCTTTGATCCTGGCACCAGGGAAGCAACACACCATTCTGCTTTTTCGCTGCTGGCCACATAAACATCTGTCTGTACCTCGGACAGACAATCCCCTAACACAATTGATTTGTTGGAAGCCTTCGTACCTCTCGTTGCATTAGAGCCAGTCTCAATACCAGAAACTTGGCTGTTTGTGCTACGTTCCCCTGAGAATCCATCACCCCCTACATTTTCCAAACAGAGTTTTTGAAATGGATATATCCACAAAAAACTCCTGCATTAGGTGCCTACCTCTCTTACCTTTTCTGGAGTGGATTTTGAGAGCTGTGAGAGAACTAGCCACTATAAATCAAAACCAGAGAATAATTAAAACTTTCATCTCCAACCTTATGCAGAGCAACAACACCTCAATGAATTCAGAATTAACGTTTCAGGTCGAGCGACCCTTCTTCAGAAGAGTTGTGAGGAATGGTCACTTGATCCGAAACGTTAACTCTGATTTCTCTTCACAGATGCTGCCAGACTTGCTGAGCTTTTCTAGCCATTTGTGTTTTTGTTTTTGATTTACAGCATCCGCAATTCTTTCAGTTTTTAACACATGAATTAATCATTGTAGCTTTGAGTTTTCCAATACCTGCTCCTATGACATGAGGAGGAGGTCTGAGGCTGAAATGAAAATTCCTCCAGTCTCAAGTGCAGAATTATGAGATTGTCACAGAGTTTAAAAATAAGTCTGAGCAAATATGAATAACAACTTGTTAACAAATGTTGGGAAAGGACTGTTCCAAGCTTGTTGCATAATAGACCTCACTGAGGAGCAGTAAAGCCAGACTTGTGAAATTTCAGAGGACATGAAGACTGATTTTGTCACCTTCTATAATGTAATTTATAAATGCTTTGTGTTTAGCAATAGAGATCAGAAAGAAACAGAATAATGATTAATTTGTGACTGCACTGAGACATCTAGCTGAATCCCGAGAATTTAGGCAATTGAAAGATGATCTCATCGAAGATAGGATTGATTTAGGAACACGCAATCCTGCTGTGAGAGAATGTCTGCTGAGAAAAGGGAAACATACTCTGTTGTTATGTGTAGGAACTCTCAGGTGGATAATCATGAACTGAATCATACTGAGGGGAGAACCAATCAGGTTTTGCTTTATTTTGAGAGGCAGTCCAAAATTTCAACACATATGACAAAGATTGGACAATTTGTAAGTGAGCCAGCAGAAAGTTCAAGGCCAGGGTATAAGGTGTAATTACTGTGGAGGGTGCTACAAGAAAGAAAATAGAGCAGGTCCAGCATGGAGATAGCAGTGCACTAACTACAAGAAGCTGTACAAAGTTAAAAATCACACAACACCAAGTTATAGTCCAATGGTTAAATTGGAAGCACTAGCTTTTGGAGCGCTGCTCCTTCATAAGATGGTTGTGAAGGAGCAGCGCTCCTAAAGCTAGTGCTTCCAATTAAACTTGTTGGACTATAACCTGGTGTCTTGTGATTTTTAACTTTGTACAGCCCAGTCCAACACCAGCATTTCCAAACAAATACAAAAAGCTGAACCACACTGCATGCAGAAATCATCCTGGAAAGGCGAGGAACTTTTTGATAACAGTGGTTGGTGATGAGATGTCAAACAATGACTCAGATGTATCACTCCACACACTAGAACAGGTTGGCACATCAAATCACGTGGTTTTTAAAGTTGGAATTATGACTGGACGAAAAAAAGTACTAAGTTTATGTGAAGTGTCAGACAAGTGCCACATGCAGCATCAGAAGCTTCAGTGCTTTGTGTGGAGCTGCTCTGGATGTTGACCCGAAAATGAAGTTGTCAAAAATAAAATTGAGACACTCCGAAGGAATGTGTTCATCTCAACAGGACAAAGTTGAGAGTCCAAAACAGTGGATGAATAGATGATCGTTGTTTCCAAATAGAGAGAATTAAACAAAATCTCCCAGCTTGGCTAAAATAATTCAGCAGATTGGACTGATAATCCTTCATGTAACATAAAGTAATTTGTATGACACTCAGCCATTCTATGCTGAACAAATCCTGACTCAGATCAAGCAATTTCTACAATGAGATGAAACTCTTCAAATGCTCCAGGAAATTATGGTGAAAGGATGGCCTGAAACCATCAAGGACATACCTATATGTATCACAGTGTGTTAGGCATACAGAGATGAAGTGATCATCCCAGATGGCATTTTGTACAAAGCAGTTAGACTCATTAACCCCAAAAGGATCAGAAAGGAGAGGCAAGGGGATATTCGTGAAACCCATCACAGAATCAATAGAAACACTTTACTGATCAAACATGAACAATGAGATTAAGGACCACATCAGTCAGCACACAACTTGGAATGTACATCAAGCAAAGCTTTTGAAAGAGGCACTCATGAGTCAAGACATCCCAGACAGGTCATCAGTGAAGCCTGGAATCAAACTCTTCATTCTCACTGGAACTAATTATCTTTGAACAATCTATTCCTTTGTCCAATTTTGCACTTTTTTTGTTTAATTGAGCAAGACAGCAGTGACTAGAGGTTATTTACTGGGGCAGAAAATGTTGCCTCTGATCAAGGTATACTCTAATCATCTCTCAGCGGGCCACAGCAGAAGGGGCACTCATTAATTAAAAATTCTGTTTTTGTTTAATATGAAAGCAAAAAAAATTGCAAAGATTGACAGAATCTATGAAGAGGAACAGAAAGCAAATTTAGCCCATTTTGGCAAGAAACAGTGAACCTGGTCCATGTAATCATGGGAGAGATGTCATTGCTGTCTGGGAAACAGATCAATTTGGAAATTCCATCCATTTCAGATAGGATGTCAATCAGGTTCATTATTCATAACCGATCGAGTAAAGATTCCTGCGACAGTTCCTGGTACATTAATAGCAACAACCAACACTAATGGAGACACAGCCGGTAGTTGGAGAACTGCTGATCTTTGGTTGTGTAGGGACTTTTCGTGGGTGGGATTTTTATACCTAGGGTCTTAAATCCTGGAAACTGGACAGTTGCATACTTAATTTGGTCTGTCCTCCCCACAGAAACAATGTTGGTTCCTTAAGCAATGGATGGAGCCTGGATGGGGAACATTAAATTCTACCTACAATGTGTAGCCTTTTAATAGGTTACTTTTATTCCATATTTCCAGTGTCTATAGTATCTAGTGATCATATTATGTGCCTTTTTAAATTCTGTTTTAATTATTTGATGTAACTAAACTTCAATTCTGTACTGTTTTGCAATTATTTAAATGGCGAAACTATGCCAAGTGTCTGGGGCCATAAAGTCAGAACTGCCTTTTGTAACTATCATACAACATGATTACTGCATCTGCATTCAATGGAAAATCCCTGTACAAATTTCTAGAGGAAATTATTGTGGCAGTGATATTAACAGAGAATGTGCTGGGGAGCCTGGTGATGGGTGGAGAACCCAGCAAATCGATTTCAATAATTCAATGCAGATACCTGCTTAACAACCAACCTGGCTTGGAAGCAATAACATAGCAGCAACTTCAGCTGGGAGTGGACATTGTTGGTCCATGGTGAGATTGACTGGGAACATTTCTGGGCACAACCTAATGGGAAGGTAGGAGCAAGAATGTATTCTGGTCACCTTCAGGAGATATGTCCTGGCTGATGGCTGAGATCAGGGAATGAAAGCCCATTGATGACAATGATTGGGAAGTGGGGAGGTCCGTGCTATGAGACTGAAGGCTTCTGTGAGTCTTCTGAGTCCTGCTCCTCCTGATGCACAATGAATTTTACAGGCAGTGGCTCAGTTCTAACCAGTCAGTCACAACTTTCTTTCATATGAAGTAGGTTGCTACTTGCTTTTAGCTTCTTTCACTGCCTGAAAGACTTCTGTCAAGATTACAGCCGCTGTCAATGAGGTCAGGTTGCTCAAGTCTGGTATTTTAGTTCTTTCACAACTACCGGGTGCTAATATTAGGGTCCACATTGTTCAGTCAATTAAATAACTGTGTGAAACAACTAATTACCCTCAGCACTGTCAAAAATGATAAACTTCTGCAATGTTGAAGGGATGGAATCAATTTTATTTCACTGCTTTTACCATCCATTCATCCACCTCTCTATATATCTGTTTATCTCTCCAGCTAACAACTACCTGGCAGGCATAATCTTGTATTTTAACTGTAGACAGTTAGAAAATTGTGTTTACTCATGTAAATACTTTCATTTCAGAAATTCTTGTACAGAATGCACATTTGTCAATCGTATGCCCCAACACCAGAAATAGTTTTAAGAAATGCTTTTCTTACAGCTACAGTGAAAAACCTGGCTCTAATATTCTATGGGTTTCTGCCAATACTGCCCTGAATTTAGTAATTTATGATCTCAGCTAATGTTACTATTGGAGAAGTCAGTATCCAGAGGGAAAGTGATTTGATAAATAGGTTTTTTTTGTTTTCACATAGTTAACGTGGTGTTCAGTCACTGAGGCACATTCAGACATGGCTGCCGACTTTCGTTAACAAAAGCAAAAGTGTTTGACACAAAAAAAGATTTTTTAAAAGACATGCTATCTAAATATATAAAGAAATTAGAATTATCTCAAAACACACAGCAAAACAAAGTTTCAACCCCCCCAGTTCTCACCACAATCCATTAGCGATTTAAGAGAAATTAGATTAGATTACATTACAATGTGGAAACAGGCCCTTCAGCCCAACAAGTCCACACCAACCCGCCGAAGCGCAACCCACCCATACCCCTACATTTACCCCTTACCTAACACTACGGGCAATTTAGCATGGCCAATTCACCTGACCTGCACATCTTTGGACTGTGGGAGGAAACCGGAGCACCCGGAGGAAACCCACGCAGACACGGGGAGAACATGCAAACTCCACACAGTCAGTTGCCTGAGGTGGGAATTGAACCCGGGGTCTCTGGCGCTGTGAGGCAGCAGTGCTAACCACTGTGCCACCGTGCCGCCCACAAATGACTCTCAACTTTTTGAAATTCTACTCAACTGATAGTAGACAGTTTCTTAACTTTGAACTGTGGAGGCAATTCAATGAGTCTTTTCCAAATCTGCTAACATGAATTTTTAACTCATCTGAGAACCCAGACTTTCTCATTCCTAATAATCTGCTGATTTCTAAGCAGGCTTTTTCGGTTTGTTAGGTTCACAAACTAAACTTTTCTACTGAAGTAACTTATTCCCTGCTCTGAACCTTCTTCTGGACAAGAAACAATGCTTGCTTCTAATTTCAACACAAGGGGCTGCTTTTGGAACAAAACTACGAAAAACTTACTTCTGAAATGAATGCCTTTATCAAAACTGGCTTAAGGTTGACATGATGGCATTGCTGCTGCACAGTACTACAGACTCGAGTTCGATTCCAGCTTGGAGTGAGTGTGTGGAGCTTGCATGCTCTCCCCATGTCTGTATGCGTTTCCACCGGGTACTCTAGTTTCCAAAGATATGCAAACTAAATGGATTGGCCAATCTTAATTGTCCCTAGGCGTCCAGGGATGTGCAGGCTAGGTGGATGAACCATGGTAAATAGGGGATTACAAGGAAAGGGTGGGATGCTGGCTTAGGTTGGAGGGTAGGTACAGACTCGATGGGCTGAATAGCCTCTTTCCACATTGTAGGGATTCTATCCTAGATTCTTCCGAACTGAAATCAAAACCAGTGGTATTACATGTCTACTGTACCTGTGCTGTCATAATCCCAACAGTGTACACAACTTTCTGTCGGCATCACCAGGGTTTCCAGTTACCTGCTCTCTGACAAATCTATGTTGTGTCAATCACCTTCTTAATACTTTTGTCCAATGGTTACAAGTCATGATATCAAAATGAGCATTGTCCCCTTGCCCTACTTCCATTTGAAGGTTAGTTGTCATTCCTTTTAAGACCAAAACATCCTGTTCTCCCAAACACAGCACTGGTAAAAAAGTACTGTGGGTCCGATAAATCTTTCATGCCAATTTCACACTGAAAACTGTGACATTAGTGATTCTTATGAATATTTTCTTTGTTTTCATAGGCTGGAGGTTTGTTTTATGTTTGTAGACTGCTTTTGTTTCAAATGTAACACAGTGAATACTGTTTCATACAACACAAAAAGTACAAGACATGGTAAGTTTAAAGACGTCAATTTTAAAGGGGACCTCAATTTCAGGTGCACCATCTAAACCCAAGTTCCAAAAATGAGATTAAGATATATAAATTATAAACCCTTCATCACAACGGGCTAGTGCATTTTTCAAAGAAATGGTGGATAGGCAACTATAGTAGGTTTCAGTGCTCCTGGCCCTGTACAGGAACTGGCATATTGCTACAAAGATGAGGCCTCCCAGCCTCCATAAAAGCATATGTGGAACACAGCTCTTTATTGATATGTAGTCTGGGCCTATGACTTAGTCCCTCCACCAGCCTGCCTGTCTGGGGCCTATCAAAGCAATAGCTGAATTGAAGGCTGGAGGTAGGACTATCCTTTATCTGTCCTTTCAGTTATGAATTGCCTTTGCTGTTTGAATTCATGTATTGCAAGAAATCAGAGAGCATCTGGGGAAATGAACAAACAGTGAAATTCACAACAGTTCTTGGAGGTACCTGTTTGGGAGAAGTCACAGACACAGAAACAGATAAGTGAATATTTTTAAGCGTGGCCTTACAGTAAGTCTGCAGTAGTGAGTAGTGTGGGTTCTTTCTTGATTATATGTTTTATTAAGATATGTCTCTGGATTAAACTTAAAAATATAAGCCATAAGTATTAAGTTAACCTGGAGCAGTGTTTTGTAGAGGAATAAGACAGTGCTATTTTCTGTAGATTGAAAGAAGCAAAAATGGCCTTTAATAGTGGGAGTTTAGGGAGAGTTTACATGTTACTGAGGATTAGATTGCAATAAATGCTATTGGTTACGAATCCTATCAGATCAAATGGATCGGCTGGAGAGACAGTTAGAGGCAATGAGGAAGAGGATGTGATAGATGGCAGTTATAGGAAGGGAGAAAAGTTGCAGATACAGTTATCTAGATAGATTAACTCAAGGAAAGGTAAGAAAGGTAGGCAAGTAATGCAGGAGTCTTCTGTGACTATCCCCATTTCAAACAAGTATGGCGTTTTGGAGAATGTATGGGGTGGTGGATTCTCAGGAGAATGTAATACGAGCAGCCAAATTTCTGGTATTGAGACTGGCTCTAATGCAATGAGGGGGTAGAGTCATAGAGCCATCAAGATATACAGCATAGAAACAGACCCTTCGGTCCAACCCTCCATGCCGACCAGATACCCCAACCCGTGCTAGCCCCACCTGCCAGCACCCGGCCCATATCTCTCCAAACCCTTCCTATTCATATACCCATCCAAATGCCTCTTAAATGTTGCAATTGTACCAGCCTCCACCACTTCCTCTGGCAGCTCACTCCATACATGTACCACCCTCTATGTGAAAAAGCTGCCCCTTAGATCTCTTTTATATCTTTCCCCTCTCACCCTAAACCTATGCCCTCTAGTTCTGGACTCCCCAACCCCAGGGAAAAGACTTTGTCTGTTTACCCAATCCATGCCTCTCATAATTTTGTAAACCTCTATAAGGTCACCCCTCAACCTCCGACGCTCCAGGGAAAACAGCCCCAGCCTGTTCAGCCTCTCCCTATAGCTCTGGGGAGATTCTGGGTAATCCAAGATGGAGAATGGGAAAAATTTCTGGCTGTAACAGCTGCTCTTTTTTTGAGGTATTTTAGGTGCTTGAGGTGATTTCCTTGGATTCCAGGAGCAGCAATTACTGTTTTATATGCTATTGCATTGTTTTGGAACTTTGGAAAAAAAAAGTCAAAACAACAGCAGTTTCAAAAGGGAGAAGAGCAGACAAAGGAAGCACATGGTGAAGTCAGTGCAGGAGAGAGAGAAAGAAACTGACACTGCCTTTGCTGTTTGAATTCATATCGCTGGACATCAGAGTGCATCTGGCAAAATTAACAAGCAGTGAAATTCACAAATGATCTTGGACGAACTGTTGGGTTAAGTTCACTGCACAGAATCAGATAAATTAATTGTTGTTTTTAAGTGTGGCCTACAGAAAGTCTGCAGTAGTGAGTAGAGTGGGTTCTTTCTTGATTATATGTTTTTGGAGATATGACTCTTGATTAAACTTAAAAGATAAGCCATAACTATTAATTTATCCCAGGGCAGTGTTTGTAGAAGAATAAGACAGTGTTATTTTCTGGGTCTGTAGATTGTGAAGGAGCAAAAATGGCCTTGTGCTTCTTGTCAGATGTGGGAGTTTAAAGAGAGTTTAAGGGTTACTGTAGATTATATCTGTCATAAATGCTGTTGGTAGCGAATCTTATCAGATCAAATGGGTTCGTCGGGTTCCAAGAGATCAATTGTGTTAGGGACTCTCAAGTCTGAGGCACAGGCAGACATTTCTGTGTCCAGCAGTCAAAAATCAGAATGTTGTGTTGCTTCCCTGGTGCCAGGATCAAGGGGAGAGTGCAGAATGTTCTCAAGGGGGAGAGGGGCCAGCAGGAGGTCATTGTACATGTTGGAAACAATGATGTAGGAAGGGAAAAGGATGAGATTCTGAAGGGAGAATACAGAGAATTAGGCAGGAATTTAAAAAGGAGATCCTCAAGAGTAGTAATATCTGGATTACTCCCGGTGCTGGAGGGCAGGATAGGATAGAGCAGATGAATGCATGGCCAAGGAATTAGTGCAGGGGAGGATTCAAATTTTGGATCATTGGAATCGCTTCTGGGGTAGATGTGACCTGTACAAGGACGGCTTGCACCAGAAATGGAAGGGGGCTAATATACTGGCAGGGAGATTTGCCAGAGCTGCTTGGGAGGATTTAAACTAGTATGGTGGGGAGATGGTGAGGAAAGAGATCAATCTGAGTCTGGTGCAGTTGAGAAAAGAAACAAGTCAAACAGTCAGGGCAGGGAGGGACTAAGCAGAGAACAAAGTAGGACTGATCAATTAAACTGCATTTAATTCAATGCAAGAGGCCTAACAGGGAAGGCAGTTGAAGTCAAGGCTTGGTTACGAACATGAGACTGGGATGTCATAGCAATTATGGAAACATGGCTCAGGGATGGACAGGACTGGCAGCTTAATGTTTCAGGATACAAATGCTATAGAAAGGCAGACAAAAGAGGACGGGCATGGCATTTTTGATAAGGGATAGCATTACAGCTCGATGGAGAGAGGCTATTCCTGGAAATACATCCATGGAAGTTATTTGAGTGTAACTGAGAATTAAGAAAAGGATGATCACCTTATTGGGATTGTATTATAGAAACTAGGCAAATGATTGTTGGGCCTCTTGTTAAGATATTTGTATCATCGATAGTCACAGGTGAGGTGACAGAAAACTGGGTGTTGGCTAATGTGGTGCCACTGTTTAAGAAGGATGGTAAGGACAAGCCAGGGAACTATAAACCAGTGAGCCTGACATTGGTGGTGGGCAAGTTGTTGGAGAGAATTCTAAGTGATAGGATGCACATGTATTTGGGAAGGCAAGGACTGATTAGGGATAGTCAACATGGCTTTGTGCGTGGGAAATCATGTCTCACAAACTTGTTTGAGTTTTTTGAAGAAGTAACAAAGAGGATTGATGAGGACAGAGTGGTGGATGTGATCGATATGGATTTCAGTAAGGTGTTTGGCAAGACTGCCCATGGGAGATTGGTTAGCAAGGTTAGATCTCATGGAATACAGGGAGAACTAGCCATTGAATACAGAACTGGCTCAAATGTGGAAGACAGAGGGTGGTGGTGGAGGGTTGTTTTTCAGATTGGAGGCCTGTGACCAGTGGAGTGCCACAAGGATCGGTGCTTTTTGTTATTTACATAAATGATTTGGATGCGAGCATAAGAGGTACAGTTAGTAAGTTTGCAGATGACACAAAAGTTGGAGGTGTAGTGGACAGTGAAGAAGGTTACCTCAGATTGAAATGGGATCTTGATCAGATGGGCAATGGGCTGAGAAGTGGCAGATGGAATTTAATTTAGATAAATGTGAGGTGCTGCATTTTGGGAAAGAAAATCTTAGCAGGACTTATACACTTAATGGTCAGGTCCTAGGGAGTGTTGCTGAAAAAAGACTCTTTAGAGTGCAGGTTCATAGCTCCTTGAAAGTAGAGTCGCAAGTCGATAAGATAGTGAAGAAGGCGTTTGGTTTGCTTTCATTTATTTGTCACAGTATTGAGTACAGAATTGGAATGTCATGTTGCGGCTGCACAGGACATTGATTAGGCTACTTTTGGAATATTGTGTGCAATTCTGGTCTCCTTCATATAAGACGGATTTCTGAAACTTGAAAGGGTTCAGAAAAGATTTACGAGATTTACAAAAGAAGTAGCAGTTGAACTTGCCAGTGTCATGCTCGTGAGGTACCCTTCCACTGATCCTGCAAGCTCCAGTGGAGGTCAGTGATGAAGGGCATCAAATATGCAAGAATTTTGGAGTTATTCTATATTAGTTCCTTTAACAGATTAATATGCAACATCAGTGACCAGAAATAATCTGGAGTCAAACTGCACCCTGCATTTATCTAAATTAAACTCCATTTGCCACTCCTCAGCCAATCAGCCCATCTGGTCAAGATCCCATTGTAATCTGAGGTAACCTTCTTCGCTGTCCACCACATCTCCAATTTTGGTGTCATCTGCAAACTTACTAACTATACCTCTTAAGCTCCCATCCAAATCATTTATATAATAACAAAAAGTAGTGCACTCAGTACCAATCCTTGTAGCACTACACTGGTCACAGTCCTCCAATCTGGCAAACAGCCTTCCACCACCACCCTCTGCCTTCTACCATTGAGCCAGTTCTGTATTCAAATGGCTAGTTCTCCCTGTATTCCGTGAGATCTAACCTTACTAATCAGTCTCCCATGGGGAACCTTGTTGGACGTAATTCTGGATGTTCAGTGATATAGAAATTGGTCTCCAAATCCAAAATGAAACCATGATAAGTGGCATATAATGTGCATCATATTCTTTTTAAAATGTATATTTTTGATAAATACCATAAATTTTCAGAATATGAAGCTAGTACAAAAACAGTGGATGATGGATTCGTGCACAGCTTTGAATATGTTACCGTTTGAATTTACTGATCAGTGACATGTCTCCTAAGAAATTCACATGATTATGTGCACTGTGAGGATCGCTATCACAGAAAAACAAGCATAACAAATATCACACCTTTATTGTAGTAAAAGCTGTTTGCAAAGGAACAATCGGGGAAAATAGTGGACAGTTGAATACAAGCCACCAGGGCGTGTCATCGAGCGAATGTGCATTGAGCCCCAAGTGTGAGCAGTGTGCACTAATGTTCCATTCTGACAAGAGAGCAAAGGAATGGAATCCAGTAGGGAGCTGCCACTCTGGTAAACCATTGTACCTACACTTTATTCAATTTTGAAAATAATATAATGTAAGAGGATGGGAAAGTCCACTGTTAAACTTTGAAGAATGAAACCAAAGTGCACAGGCAAATGAGTCAAAACCAAAAGAAATGAAATTCAACATTCAAGGAGTAAGATCCTCAGAGGACTTACATGCATCCCAAGCCAGATTACTCTGATTAATAAGAGCTAACTTTTTCCATATTACTGAACCATTGCTGGGAAGACTGAGTTCAGATCTTTTGCAGCGTTATCCGAAAAGGAGAGATGTGTAAGTTTACAGGGAAAGGTGAGAGAATGGCACTAAATGAATCACTCATTTGTGAAACAGGTGATTTGATTTGACTTATTATTGTTACACGTACTATGATACAGTGAAAAGAAGTGTTTTGCATGCTATCCAGCTAAATCATGTCTTACATGAGTACATCGGGGTAATAGAATCAAATGCAGAATACAGTATAAAGAAAGATCAATTCTAATACACGAAAGGCCTGTTCAGAAGTCTGATAACAGCAGGAAAGAAGTTGTTCTTGACTCTCTTCATATGTGCTTTCAAACTTTAGTATCACCTGCCCAATGGAAGAGGGTAGAAGAGAGGGATGGGAGGGGTCCTTCATTATGTTGGCTGCTTTCACGAGGCAACAGGAAACATAAACCGAGTAAAGGGATAAGAGGTTGGTTTGCATGATAGACTTGGCTGAATTCACAACTTTTTGTAATTTCTTGCAATCTTGCAATTTCTGGCAGAGCCATTGCCATACTACACTGTGATGCATCTGGATAAGATGCTTTCTATGATGCATCTATAAAAATTGTTAGGAATCATTGTGGGCATGCTGAATTTTCATAATCTTTTGAGGAAGTAGAGGCGTTATTGTGCTTTCTTGACAGTAGCTTTGTTGTAGATTGACCAGGACAGATTATTCGTAATATTTACTCCTAGGAACGTGAAGCTCAGCCTCAACATCATTGATACAGGCGGGGCATGTCCTCCACTCCGCTTCCTAAAATCTCCTATGTTTTGCTGATATCGAGGGAGAGACTGTTGTCTTTACACCTTTCCACTAAGCTCTCTATCTCTTTTCTGAATTCTGTCTCATCATTGTTTCAGATCCAACCCAATATGGTGGTGTCATCAGCAAACTTGTAAATGGAGTTAGAGCAGAATTTGGTCACACAGTTGTGAGTGTGTAAGGAGTATAGTAAGGGGCTGAGTACGCAGCCTTGCAGGCATTAGGGTCGAGGCTTACTGGGAAGGAGGTGCAGGAACAATGGGCTGAATGGCCTCCTTCTGCACCACAAATGAGTCGGTGATTCTGTGGAGATGAGTACGGGTGGATAACCTGATCAATTTCACCAAGAAGTGAAATTTGTCGATTTCATTACCATCACGTTGGGAACTAAGTATTAAAGGTTTTCAATATACTAGACTCCTGACTCTCATTACAAAAAACAATTGATTATATGTCATTGAACGATTAACATTCCACAGATAACATTTGTGTGCAGTCACCTTAAAGTAACATATTACCTGTAAAACCATCAAGATTTTACTGTCCTAATACAGTGACTGGAACTGTGCTTTTTCAGGTCAGTACTTTGTGATGTGATGGAATTTCCTGCACATTCTCCCAGCTTTAAGTCTAACCACTCACTGTACAACTTCAAATGGTGTTACGCTTAATTAAGCACTGACAGTGATCAGGCTCAGGATTATTATGGAACAACAGTAAAGCACCTGGATTCACTGTCGTGTGGGTAAAATCCTTAGATTACACATACATCTCAGTAAGCACAACAGAGCTGTGAAATAAAAATAAAATGTTTCCTGAGCAGATTAATTTACTTGTTAATAAAAAATTTATGAAAAGAGATTCAGAAAAGACATTCACGACTGACAGTTCAGGTGGACAACATCTTAACTATGACATTATTTCTGAGGTAAAAGTGCAATGATGAATTGTATAATTTGTGAACTTTGTAACTTGAGTTTCAGTTATCAAATTCTGACATGACAATAATAAGAATTTTGGGTGGGACCACGTTGCCAACAAAATGTGGTTAAATTTTACCTATGAGTAAAATGCCCATGAGGACAACAAGCTAAATGCATAAATTGAGCATGCTAACATTTCTGGAGGCGCTTCTGGGGCAGGACCTGCTTCCGCTGTGTTTCCGCTGTGTTTCTGTCCCAAAATGACAGTGCTCCAGCTTCTAGCATCTTCTGAAGTACATGAGCCGATACTGTAGGGAGCTTATAAAATACATGGTAATGAGAAGCAATGAAAACCTAACACTTATGCTCCCTTTGCTGCCAAAGACAGAGTCAAAGAAATAAGCCTAACGTCAGGACCATCTGAGACTGTCAGAAGAGTTTTAATTTTGAGCCAACAATTTGAAAATACTTTGGGAAGCATTGCTGGCCTTATGATTGGCAGAGATTTTTTTTTGTCTTGAAACTGAATAGGGCTTCTCTTGCCATAGACAGTTTAAGAATTTGTGAGAAGAGCAGAGAATTTTTACCAGCATCTACTGTTAGAAGTTTTGAATATTGTATAAGGCGTTCCCAATGGGCATTTTCCATCCTTATAATTTTAGTGAAAGAAGAGACAGAGCAGGACAGGATGGATGAAAGGAGAGAGAGAGAGAGAGACCATACAGTAAGGTAATGCTCTACCAGGTACCATCCTATTCCTCAAAGCAGTTTCAAACCCTATAGTTTGTACAAAGATCTTAGTGAGAAGCTCTGCATAAACAGAGTGTTTCATCAAAGAGGCAATAGCAGAGCTGTGTTACCTAAACCTGAAAACTTGCAGCCAATATTCTTTGCTAAGGCAGCTCTACCTGCCACTGAGATAATGAAGAATAGTTTTAGATTAGCAATGTAAGTCCAGCAGCCACAATGGAGTTATGCAGGATCACCCAGTATCAGCATGTAACCAACACACACAGCATACCAGGCCAAGTGCTGACAAACGGGATTAGAATAGCTAGGGTGTTGTTTTTGACTGGTGCTTATGTTAGGCTGAAAGTTCTTTTTCTGTGCTGTACATCTCTATGACTTCTCAGTTGAGTTGGGAATGTACCTTGTATGCACGGCTACATATACATGGTGGCACAGTGGCTCAGTGATTAGCACTGCTGCCTCACAGCACCAGGGACCCAAGTTTGATTCCAGCCTTTGGCGACTGTCTGTGTGGAGTTTGCAAGTTCTCCCCATGTCTGCATGGGTTTCCTCCCACAGTCCAAAGCTGTGCAGCTTAGATGAATTGGCCAAGCTAAATTGCCCATAGTATTCAGGGATGTGTAGGTTAGGTGTATTAGTCAGGGTAAATGTAGAGTAATAGGGCAGTGGAATGGGTTTGGGTGGGATACTCTTTGGAGGGTTGGAGCGGACTAGTTGGACTGAAGGGCCTGTTTCCACACTGCAGGGATTCTATGATGAAGAAACAGCAGCGAGGTCATTCAGTTTTATTATGCTGTTGGATTCCTCTAAAAGGCAGGTTTAAAGTTTAATCCTCTCAGCTTTCTTATTAGCAAATAATATTACTGAACCAGTGTCCAGATTTTTTGGGGACAACATTCAAAGAATCCTTCATGTCAATGTTTATTTTCTGGAAGCTATTGTGATACATTTCTACTTGGGAATTCTGCCATCTCTGAGCTTTGCAAGGAAGATAGTCAAGCAATTTGTTGACTCATCGGTGAGAAGACATACCCCATATGTCATCAAAGACAATGGCCTCTCTAAGACCTACAACAACAGGTATGAGTAGAATTACAGTCAAGTACGTACCTCTGTCATGGACTAAATCCTAGAGGTCTTAGATGGGCATTTTCATTGTTTTCTAAAGGACTCTAATATTGGCCCAAGGGTGTAGAGTATGCTATTTAGTTTTGGTTTCTGGTACCCTGGTAATCTATGCCATGCAAAAAGGCTGGACATGAATATTTCTGATGGCACAACCCTAACTATTTTAGAGAGATGAGACCATGGAATGGAGTGTCAGGAATGTTTTCATTCAGAGTCGATCTTAATGATTGTTGCAAATGGGATTAAAGTATAATTGTCTTTACCTGTGCTCATCTTTTTTTGTTACCATGTTTATAACAATGTCAGCTAATCCTTCATTCGGTTGCAGCTTCTTTAATCCATCAGCCATCCCAGAGATTACATCACTTCACTCCTTTCGTCATAAATGATCAAATCAGTCTTTATTAAATAAGTGAATAATAGAACTTAGTCCATGTGTCTGAATCTCTCTCATTGTTGTACTCCATAGAGGAGTATTTTATACTTACCTCAAGGGCTTCTTGACACAGCACTGGCAAGCTTTCAGCAATTGTCCAACTCAGTCCCCAATCTCCAGTATACTTTCACATTTGGTCTGTAAAGGTGCTCAATAATTTTCCAAGTATGAAAAGATATGGAAAGAAGTGATAAGAGCAAAGGGTAAAATGCAACGATGAAATTTCTCAAGCATTCTGAATACATTTTCTTAAAACCTGAGGATGAGGCTTTTTGCGAATCAACATGATCAAATAGTTGGTGGCATAACTGAAAATGCTAATGAGGAGGAATGTTTTTTCTCTCAGGGGTATAGTGAACCTGTAGAATTCTTTACTGAAAGGGCTATCAAGGCTGGATCATTACATATATTCCAGACTGAGGTAGATATATTTCTAATCAATAAGGGAATATGGGAGTGGCAGGAAAAGATTATCAGATCAGCCATGATCTCATTGAATGATGGAAAAGACTTGATGGAGTGAATGGCCTATTTCTGCTGTCTTACGGTTTGGCAGCAACAAGAAACCACTTTCTTATTTCAAATGAAACCGTTGAGCATTAACATTAATGTTATACATTACTGTGAGGTGGCAAAGCATTTTCAATGCAGGGCACTTCTTCCTTTGCTTTGTAAGAGCTGTACGAATTCTTCTACTAGTCACAATTTGCTCACTGTTGGCTGTTATTGTCAAGCTATAAAGATATATGGCTCATCAAAGAAATGAACAATGTGATATATAAATTTCCATGCTGGTGTGATGCCAGGTACATAGGCTTCACAATACAATCAATGGTGGATTCTATTAAACAGCACATCCCTTCAGCTGTCCAGAATAAACAGTGTACTGACTATACTCAACCAGCCCCTACTTGCATAACTCAGAACAATATGTCTAAGATTGAATGTGATTCCATGTTTGGACTTCACTTGTCCCATGGGTCAAAGAGAGGGCTGCTTTTAGACAAGGCAACAGCTGCAGGCTCAATATTCTCACTGGACAAGGTTCCAATCTGACATTCAGCATTGTCATTTTGGTTTTATTTGATAAGCTGCTCTAGTTCTGAAATCCTTTAAGTTACTCAGGAACAACCATCTCTCCCAAGGTTTCCTGAAACTGGGTTACAAGCACCAGGAACCTGTCCACTATCCTTCATTAGGAAGTAGTAAGATGGTTGAGCAGGTCTCAACACCAGCTCAGGACCAATGTTTGCTCAATATTGTGGTCCCAATGTCCTTGTAGCACTGAACCCACAGTTTCTCTCTCCACAGGTCCTATCGATGTACAGATTATTCAAAGAGATTTCTGTTTTTAAACTGATCCTACTAATGATGCTCTCAACACCTTCAAAGTAAATTCTCATTTCTAGCTTGTTATCCTTTTTCTGATATTGGGATTATCAGTCTTGGGTCTAATTATAAGTAAATCTCTGTACTTCACTCTCTCTGCTTCTCAATTTAAATTCTAATTACTGTCATTTCAGTTCTCAGTGCAAAACACAACCATTGCAGCTGAAGTCTGAGCCATTCTTTTCTATTGAAAAGACAAAACATTCTTTTGTGCAAATACATTTTGTTTGTAAATCCCATTAAAAGGTATGTTTTCAATTGAGAACCACTTGGCATAACTGCTTATATTTATTCTGCAAATGTTTCATTAAGTCTAAAGGAATTTACAAAGAGGTAACCAACGGATTTGTCTCCATTACCCATTAGATATGGTCTAGAGGCAGCAAAGGTAATTCTAATTTTTATTATTGAGTGAAAAACAGGCAAAGCAAATCAGCACTGCCGTGATACAACACGCCTCATTTAACCAAACAAGGTGAAAAACTAGCTGCCATTTCATTTTCTCCTCGCTTTGTCAGATACTTGAAAATAAAACAAATGCCGTTGTTAAATATATGCTTGTATGGTTATTTTTGTGTATTTTGAGGAGAAATTTTTGATTTTGGTCACTTATGGTTGATTTTCAAAGGGTGAGGCTTGGCATAAGTTCAGTTCACCAGTTCTTCACAAACAATTGAAAGAATGAACATTCAAGATTTGTTAAAATCCTTTGTTTAGGTTAAGTTTTGGATGCAAATGTGATATTCTTAATATGGGCTGAATTTTGTGGATAGAGCTTGTCACTTGTACCGCATTGCGAAATCTGGATATCAGCCAGTGAACTTTACGAAAAAAGGTCCCGCTATAGCAATAAAGCACTTCCAGTGGGCTACACAATCAGAGTGGTACTTCTGTCCCTCAGTGGGTGGGACCCTCATTCTCAAGAGCTGCTTGAAGATCATTTGTAGACCAAGAACTGAGTATGGGTATTTCTTCTCTTTCCACGAAGTTGCTCTAAAAAATGGCTGCCTCACTTTCACTCGTTGGCAATCATTCCATTAGCATTAATGTTATAGGTTACCATGAAGTGGCAAACCATTTTCAATATAAGGCACTCCCTCCTTTGCTTTACAAGAGCAATTCAGATCAATTTTCTTGATAACAAGCTCAGCTGGCCACTAATTATTTAAACACAAACAAAAACAGAAATCGCTAGAAAAACACAGCAGGTCTGGCAGCACGTATGGAGAGAAATCAGAGTTAATGTTTCGGCTTTGAAGACCCTTCCGCACAACAGATAAAATGAACAATGTGGAACATGTTTTTCAGTGGTGGTGTGATGCCGGGTACATAGGCTCCACAATACAATAGCTCCTGAGTCATATTAAACGTACCCTTTCAGCTGTCCAGAACAAACAGTTTAGACAGCACTTGTCCCAGGGGTCAAAGAGACAGCCACTGGTAGGCAAGACAACAGCTGCAAGGTTCCCATCTGATAGTCAGCACTGCCATTTCAGTTTTATTTGATAAGCTGCTGAGATCCTTTAAGTTGCTCAGGAACAACCATCTCTCCCCTGAGATGTCCTCAAACTGGGTCATAAGCATCAGGAACCTGTCCACTATCCTTTATTGGAAAGGATGCCTGCACTAGTAAGATGGTTGAGGAAGAGTCACTGGACCCGAAATGTTAACTTTGATTTCTGTCCACAGATGCTGCCAGACCTGCTGAGCTTTTCCAGCAAGATCTGTTTTTGTTTCTACAGCATCTGCAGTTCTTTTGGTTTTTACTAATTAAAGTGGTAGATTTTACTGTTCACTTGTCGATTGTTTTCTGAGGGCCCAATGATACAAAGGTAGGTGGAGGGGCAGGTAGTATTGAGGAGGCAGAGAGGCTGCAGAAGGACTTAGGAAGGTTCGGAGAGTGGGCAAAGAAGTGGCAGATTAAATACAACGTGGGAAATTGTGAGGTCATAGACTTTGGAAGGAAGAATAAAGTCTAGGGCTATTTCCTAAATGAGGAGACAATTTAGAAATCAGAAATGCAAAGGGACTTTGGACTGGACTCATCCAGTTTCTCTTAAGATAAACTTGCAGGCTGAATTGACTGTTAGGAAGCAAATACAATGTTTTCATCGAGAGGACTAGAATATAAAAACAGAGATGTACTCCTGAGGTTCTATAAGGCTCTGGTCAAACCGCATTTAGAGTATTGTGAGCAATTTTGCGCCCCATATCTCAGGAAGGATGTACTGGCCCTGGAGCGTTTTCAGAGGAGGTCACGCAAATGGTCCCAGAAATGAAAAACTTAACATATGAGGAATGTTTGAGGACTCTGGAACTTTACTTGATGGAGTTTAGAAGGATGAGGGAGGATCTAATTGAAACTTTTAGAATATGAACAGCCTGGACAGAGTGGACGTTGGGAAGATGTTTTCATTGGCAGGAGAGATGAGGACCTGAGGGCATAACCTTAGAGTAGGGGGAAGACCTTTTAGAGGGGAGATACGAGAAACTTTTTCAGCCAGAGAGTGGTGAATCTATGGGATTCATTGCAACAGGAAGCTGTGGAGGCCAGGTCATTGAGTAGTTTTAAAACAGAGATAGCATCATTCTAGATTGCCAAAGTGATCAAAGGTTACAGGGAGAAAGCAGAAAAATGGAGTTGGAAAGCTTATCATCCATTATTGAATGATGGAGCAGACTTGTTGGGCTGACTGGCCTAATTTCTGCTCCTATGTCTTATGATCTAAGAGTGGGCTAGCACCTAACTGGGAAAAGCTTGTAATCATATTTTTAGTGAGTTCCAGTTTCTTGCTATTTTGTTTCATAGAGTAGAATAACTCCACAGAGGCTGGTACCCCATCACCAAGTCACATTTTACTTGCATGTGAAGAGTCCTTGACACCAATCTAACTCCCTGAAAGCCAGTTTTCAGAGTGAACAAAACCTCTATCACTTGTGTTTATATCTGAAAGTCAAGGCTCCCTGAATGGACCAGATTAATAGTACCAGTCAGGGATCTCATATTCTATGAGATCTACCTGACTGACCTCATTACAATCACTACATGAGGGAAGTTCGTGCAAATGCTGTTGAAACGATGCAGAGAGATGCATTGTCTCTGAGCAGCGTTAGAGATTATGAAAGGGGTTATAACAAGTGTAAACTAAATCAAATGATAAGAGCTTTCTGTCTGAACTTGGAAAATGTTACACAATCAGATATTGTGTGTGCAAGGTCACAGATTAATTTCAGAGACATTGTGATTCTCAATGCTGAGTATAAGCAAAATATGAAATCAATTAGAAAATGTTCACTTCAAGTGAGCCACTTTTGTTTATCACTGATATAAATGATTTAGATGAGAGTATAGAAGAAATGGTTAGTAAGTTTGCAGATGACTCCAAAATTGGCGGTGTAGTGGACAATGAAGAAAGTTATCCAAGATTACAAAGAGATCTTGATTAATTGGGTCAATGTGGCAGATGGAGTTTGGATAAATGCGAGATATTGCATTTTGGTAAAACTAACAAAGGCAGGACTTACCCAATTAAAAGTAGGGCCTTGGGTAGTATTGTAGAACATCGAGACCTAGGGGTTCAGATTTTGATGGTTGTGTCAGATGTAGACAGGCTGGTTAGGAGTTGTTTAGCATGCTGGCCTTCATTGCTCAGACCTTTGAGTATAGGCATTGTGATGTTATATTGAGGTTGTACAGAACATTGGTGTGGGAAAAGATCTGTCACCTTGACTATCCATAGTAGACCCACACAGAACTACAGTTGGTGAGGCCTGAATTAGAGTACTGTGTCCAGTTCTGATCACCTTGCTACTGGACGGATATTATTAAACTGGAGAGGGCTCAGAAGAGATTTACCAGGATGTTTCCAGGAATGGAGAGTTTGAGTTACAAGCAGAGACTGGATAGGCTGGAAGGTAGGAGGTTGAGCAGTGACCATTTAAAGGTTTATGAAATCATGAGGGGTATAGATAAGGTGAATGGCACGTGTCTTTTCCCTCGGGTGGGGGATTTCAAGACTGGAGGCATATTTTTAAGGTGAGATGAAAAAGATCTAAAAATACCTGAAGGGAAACCATTTTACTCAGACTATTTAGAATCATAGAGTCATAGAGATGTACAGCATGGAAACAGACCCTTTGGTCCAACCCATCCATGCCGACCAGATATCCGAGGAGAAAGTGAGGTCTGCAGATGCTGGAGATCAAAGTTGAAACTTTATTGCTGGAACAGCACAGCAGGTCAGGCAGCATCCAGGGAACAGGAGATTCGACGTTTCGGGCACAGGCCCTTCTTCAGGAATGAGCCAGCCAGATATCCAATCCAATCTAGTCCCACTTGCCAGCACCCAGCCCATATCCCTCCAAATCCGTCCTATTCATTAACCCATCCAGATGCCTTTTAAACGTTGCAATTGTACCAGCCTCCACCACTTCCTCTGGTAGCTCATTCCATACACGTACCACCCTCTGTGTGAAAAGGTTGCCCCTTAGGCCTCTTTTATATCTTTCTCCTCTCACCCTAAACCTATGCCGTCTAGTTCTGGACTCCCCAACCCCAGGGAAAAGACTTTGTTTATTTATCCTATCTATGCCCCTCACAATTTTGTAAACTTCTATAAGTTCACTCCTCAACCTCCGACACTCCAGGGAAAACAGCCCTAACCTGTTCAGCCTCTCCCTATAGCTCAAATCCTCCAACCCTGGCAACATCCTCGTAAATCTTTTCTGAAGCCTTTCAAGTTTCACAACATCTTTCCGATAGGAAGGAGACCAGAATTGCATGCAATATTCCATCAGTGGCCTAACCAATGTCCTGTACAGCTGCAACATGACCTCCCAACTCCTGTACTCAATACTCTGACTAATAAAGGAAAGCATACCAAACGCCTTCTTCACTATCCTATCTACTTGCAACTCCACTTTCAAGGAGCTATGAACCTGCACTCCAAGGTCTCTTTGTTCAGCAACATTCCCTAGGACCTTACCATTAAGTGTATAAGTCCTGCTAAGATTTGCTTTCCCAAAATGCAGGACCTCACATTTATCTGAATTAAACTCCATCTGCCACTTCTCAGCCCATTGGGCCATCTGGTCAAGATCCTGTTGTAATCTGAGATAACCCTCTTTGCTGTCCACTACACCTCCAACTTTGGTGTCATCTGCAAGTGATTGATGCAGGTACAGTTACAATGTTTAAAAAACATTGGGATAAGTACATGAATAAGAAATGTTTTGAGGGATATGGGCCAAGTGCAGGCAGGTGGGACAACATTCGTGTGGGAGTTTGGTTGGCATGGACTGGTTGAGCCAAAGGGTCTGTTTCTGTGCTGTATAACTTTATACCTCTATGACTCTGTGATCATTGTGCCTGTACAAACATAGAAAGTAAAAGAGCCACTAACAATTGTGTGTTCATATAGCCTGGGCCACTGAATTCAGAAGTAGTAAAGCTGAGTGGCTTGTTTGATCCTTTGTCTGAGAATGTTGAGATTAATTCCAGCACTTTGACTACTTCTCTGGCTCCGATCAAATAATTTGGCCTATATCTGACATATGACCCCTCATAATCTCTACAAGTCAGAATTATGAATACAGATACTCTTCAACTCAAATTTAAAATCATGAGGTTACTGCATTATATTTTAAGCATAACTATACAGCACGTGAAATATAAGACCTAAATTGACTAATGCCGCAAAATATAATGTAAAAGTAGATTTGACATTAAGCAGTGGAGTCTTTCTGTACTCTGCACTAAAATAAGCTAACATTGCAATTTTAATTCCTTTCTTTCAATTATATATTATTTTAGTTATACATCTTTTAAGCACCTGGCTAACATTGACTTAACCATCCAGGATCTAAATCCAGAGAAGCTAGGTCTTAAATTGGGGTGATTTCAGAGTGATTGCAGTTCAGTTTGTCTGTCCTGGAGCATAAAGTAACATCCTGTAGACTGGTGACAGAAATGTAAACAAATCTGTTGATTCTGTGAAATTCAGTGCTAGAAAGATATTGGTACTGTATATACTCGAGTAATAGTCAAATTGTTTTGTCTACATTTTAAGGTTAAATTTACAGTGTCATCTATTACATGGATACATGACATGCCTGTCAAAATTCATAGTCTCATTAGCAGAAGCCCAACTGATCTCTAAACAAATCAAGAAAAGAAATAATGAATTATGATAATTCCAAAAATCTGGAGCAGAACACAACAGTCAGTGGACTGGAAGATTGGGAGCGAAGTGGAACATCCGGCAGAATGGATGGCTGGAGTGGAACACGATAGCCGACACACTGACTCCTAAACATTGATCTGTTATCTGTGAAGAATGAGGGTCAACATTTACATGAGATATATGAAAAATTCCAGGTTATTTGGCCAAAAATAGGGGGTCGACTTTTACGTGAGATCAACAATTACTTGAGTATATATAGTATATATACAATTGGAATCTGATTTGTATATTAGAAGAGCCCACCTGCTTACTTACATGAGCTCTCTGGGCATACCAATGCCTGTTCTGTCAGTATGAATGGGTAGGAATGGGTTATACACTCTATTGCTGCAGAGAATGTAAAAAATAACTATTAGTCCATTCTCTCAATTGTTTTTAGTTCTATAGTTAAGGGCTTAATATCTTTGTAGTGACGGAGCAGACTCAAATTTACCATATAGATTGTTCACTCAAGAAAATAGTCTGAGGAGTCAAAAGGATCCAAATGTTGTAAGATGTGAAGACACATTCTGTTATGGTTAAAAAGGAAATTAAATAGTTCCATGAAACTCACTGTGTGAACAATCTAATCATGTTCAAAAACACATTGCTACATGATGTCTGACAGATATATCCATCTATCCTTATGAATCATTGTGCTCTAATGGCCTTTTATTAATCTCCTTCTGCCAAATGTTCTTTTACTCATTTCTTCTCCTCATGTCTCCTGATATTATTTTCTGGTTGTAGTTTCAGAGGTGTCAGTTGATATGTATACTGCTTGTGTATTGGTGAGACTGATTGGCTCAGTATTAGAGAAAGTATATTCCAGCAATTTATACTGAGGGTTGGATTTTGCCATTATTTTAGCCTTCTTTTTTCCATGTAGATTCACAACAGCTGGTTCACCATGACTCAAATCAAATTTTCTCATGCAATCTGCTCTTCAATTCATTAATGATACAGCTGGCCTCCTTGGGGCCCGTATTGTGGGATTGTGCAGCAGGAGAGTTGGAAGTGTTTCTCCCTGCAGGTACTTGGTCACGTTCTCAACGCTGGTATCTTGCTGAAAACCATGCTGTGCACCACTTCAGGAACTTCAAAGCCGGGAGCTGTATTTCACCGAGGTGCTCAATCCTATCATTTAAGGGCATGGCACAGAAAGTGAAGCTGGCATTTTACTTCTCTAAAAGGGATCTGGGGGTGGTGGTAGATGGGCTGGTGGACAGAAAAGCAGAGATTTATTCAGCTGATAGGCACAAGTGCCTGTACCAAGATGGCTCAGTATTGTGTCCTGGGTTAAAAGAAATTCACGACCAGGCAGGAAGAAGGTTATTGATCTTCTGCACTTTCTAAGGATAAATGCCACTATCCTCTCTTACCTGGCTGTAATTCCTAGAACATAGAACATTACAGCACAGTACAGGCCCTTTGGCCCTCGATGTTGCACCGATCTGTGGAACCAATCTGAAGCCCATCTACCCTACACTATCCACATGTTTATCCAATGACCATTTAAATGCCCTTAAAGTTGGCAAGTCTATACTGTTGCAGGCTGTGCGTTCCACACTCCTACGGTCCTCTGAGAAAAGAAACAACCTCTGACATCTATCCTATCTCTATTTAAAGCTATGTCCCCTCGTGCTGGCCATCACCATGTGAGGAAAAGGTCTCTCGCTGTCCACCCTATCTAAACCAATGATTATCTTATAGATCTCAATTAAGTCACCTCTCAACTTTCTTCTCTCGAACAAAAACAGCCTCAAGTCCCTCAGCCTTTCCACATAAGACCTTCCCTCCATTCCAGGCCGCATTCTAGTAAATCGCCTCTGAACCCTTCTCAAAGCTTCTACATCTTTCCTATAATGCGGTGACCAGAACTGTATGCAATACACCAAGTGCGGCTGCCCCAGAGTTTGGTACAACTACAACAGATCCTTGCATTATGCCACTAGTAACTGAACTCCAGGATGAATATTTCCCATCAACCCACACCTGCTGCATTCTTTCGGCTAGCCAATTTCTGATCCAAACTGCTAAATCACCCTCAATCCCTTCCCTCCCCCATTTTGTGCAATAGCCTACCCCCTTGGGAAATCTTATCAAATGCCTTACAGATTTCCATATACACCACATCAACCACTTTATCATCCACCTGTCCGGTCACCATCTCAAAGAACTCAATAAGGTTTGTCAGGCACAACCTACCCTTCACATAACTGTGTTGACTATCCCTAATCAACGTATTCCTATCAAGATGATTATAAATCCTATCTTTTATAATCTTTTCCAACACTTTACCCACAACCGCAGTAAGGCCCACTGGTCTATAATTACCAGGGTTGTCTCTACTCACTTTCTTGAACAAGGGAACAACATTTGCTATCCTCCGGTCTTCTGGCACTATTCCTGTAGACAATAATGACAAAAAGGTCAAAGCCAAAGGCTCTGCAATGACCCCCCGGCTTCCCGGAGAATCCTGAGGATAAATCCCATCTAGTCCAGGGGACTTATCTGTTTTCACACTTTCCAGAATTGCTAACATCTCCTCCTTGTGAGTTCGGGGTTGAACCCTCCTTCGACTGACTGAACTGGTCCTCATCCTGAACAACTTTTCTTTCCAATCCTCCCACTTCCTCCAAACCAAAGGAGTAGCCATGGGCACCTGCATGGGCCCCAGCTATGCCTGCCTCTTCGTAGGATATGTGGAACAGTCCATCTTCCGCAGCTACACTGGCACCACCCCCCACCTTTTCCTCCGCTACATCAATGACTGTATCGGCGCTGCCTGGTGCTCCCACGAGGAGGTTGAACAGTTCATCCACTTTATCAACACCTTCCACCCCGACCTCAAATTCTCCTGGACCGTCTCAGACTCCTCCCTCCCCTTCCTAGACTTTTCCATTTCTATCTCAGGCGACCGAATCAACACGGACATTTACTATAAACACACCGACTCCCACAGCTACTTAGATTACACCTCCTCCCACCCTGCTCCCTGTAAAAATGCCATCACATATTCCCAATTCTTTCGTCTCCGCCGCATCTGCTCCCAGGAGGACCAGTTCCAAAACCATACAACCCAGATGGCCTCCTTCTTCAAAGACCGGAATTTCCCCCCAGACGTGGTCGACGATGCCCTCCACCGCATCTCCTCCACTTCCCGCTCCGCCGCCCTTGAACCCCGCCCCTCCAACCACCACCAGGACAGAACCCCACTGGTTCTCACCTACCACCCCACCAACCTCCATATACAGTGTATCATCCGCCGTCATTTCTGCCACCTCCAAACGGACCCCACCACCAAGGACATATTTCCCTCTCCTCCCCTATCAGCGTTCCGAAAAGACCACTCCCTCCGTGACTCCCTCGTCAGGTCCACACCCCCACCAACCCAACCTCCAATCCCGGCACCGTCCCCTGCAGCCGCAAGAAATGTAAAACATGCGCCCACACCTCCCCTCTTACTTCCCTCCAAGGCCCCAAAGGATACTTCCATATCCACCACAAATTCACCTGCACCTCCACACACATCATTTATTGCATCTGCTACACCCGATGTGGCCTCCTCTGTATTGGAGAGACAGGCCGCCTACTTGCGGAGCGTTTCAGAGAACACCTCTGGGACACACGGACAAACCAACCCAACCACCCCGTGGCTCAACACTTCAACTCCCCCTCCCACTCCACCAAGGACATGCAGGTCCTTGGACTCCTCCATCGCCAGACCATAGCAACACGACGGTTGGAGGAAGAGCGCCTCACCTTCCGCCTAGGAACCCTCCAACCACAAAGGATGAACTCAGATTTCTCCAGTTTCCTCAGTCTCAGTCAAATCCCTCGAACTCAGCACCGTCTTCCTAACCTGCAATCTTCTTCCTGACCTCTCCGCCCCCCACCCCACTCCGGCCTATCACCCTCACCTTGACCTCCTTCCACCTATCGCATTTCCAACGCCCCTCCCCCAAGTCCCTCCTCCCTACCTTTTATCTTAGCCTGCTGAACACACTTTCCTCATTCCTGAAGAAGGGCTTATGCCCGAAATGTTGTTTCTCCTGTTCTTTGGATGTTGCTTGACCTGCTGCGCTTTTCCAGCAACACATTTTCAGCCCTAATCTTACTCTAGTCATTCTTTTATTCCTGATATACCTAAAGAAAGCTTTAGGGTTTTCCTTGATCCTACCTGCCAATTACTTCTCAAGTCCCCTCCTGGCTCTTCTTAATTCTCTCTTTAGGTCTTTCCTGGTTAACTTGTAACTCTCAAGCACACTAATTGAGCCTTCATGTCTCATCCTAATGTAAGCCTTCCTCTTCCTCTTGACAAGAGATTCAACTTTCTTAGTAAACCACGCTGCCCACACTTGAGCACTTCTCCCTGCCTGACAGGTACATACTTATCGAGGACATGCAGTAACTGGACCTTGAATAAGCTCCACATTTCAATTGTGCCCATCCCCTGCAGTTTCCTTCCCCATCTTATGCATCCTAAATCTTGCCTTATCACATCGTAATTGCCTTTCCCCCCACAATACCTCTTGCCCTGCATTATATACCTATCCCTTTCCATTGCTAAAGTAAACGTAATCAAATTGTGGTCACTATCACCAAAGTGCTCACCTACCTCCAAATCTAACACCTGGCTGGATTCATTACCCAGTACCAAATATAATATGGCTTCACCCCTTGTTGGCCTGTCTACAGAAAACCATCCTACACATATTGGACAAAAAGTGACCCATCAAAAGTGCTCAAACTATAGTAATCCCAGTCAATATTTGGAAAGTTAAAGACCCCATAACAACTACCCTGTTACTCTCGCTCCTATCCAGAATTATCTTTGCTATTCTTTCCTCTACATCTCTGGAACTATTCCAAGGTCCATAGAAAACTCCCATCAAGGTGACCTCTCCTTTCCTGTTTCTAACCTCAACCATAGTACCTCAGTAGACAAGTCCTCGAACATCCTTTCTGCTCCCATAAAACTGTCCTTGAATAACAATGCCACACCTCCCCCTCTTTTACCATTGTCTCTGTTCTTACTGGAAAATGATATAGAAGATGGTATTAGTAATAACATTAGCAAATTTGCTGATGATACTAAGCTGGGTGGCAGGGTGAAATGTGTGGAGGATGTTAGGAGATTACAGGGTGACCTGGACAGGTTAGGTGAGTGGTCAGATGCATGGCAGATGCAGTTTAATATGGATAAGTGCATGGTTATCCACTTTGGTGGCAAGAACAGGAAGGCAGATTACTACCTCAATGGAATCAATTTAGGTAAAGGGGCAGTACAAAGAGATCTGGGTGTTCTTGTACACCAGTCAATGAAGGTAAGCATGCAGGTACAGCAGGTAGTGAAGAAGGCTAATAGCATGCTGGCCTTCATAACAAGAGGGATTGAGTATAGAAGCAAAGAGGTTCTTCTGCAGCTGTACAGGGGCCCTGGTGAGACCACACCTGGAGTATTGTGTGCAGTCCTGGTCTCCAAATTTGAGGAAAGACATTCTGGCTATTGAGGGAGTGCAGCATAGGTTCACGAGGTCAATTCCTGGAATGGCAGGACTACCATACGCTGAAAGACTGGCGCAACTGGGCTTGTATGCCCTTGATTTAGAAGACTGAGAGGCGATCTAATTGAGATATATAAGATTATGAAAGGATTGGAGACTCTGGGGGCAGGAATCATGTTTCCGCTGATGGGTGCGTGCCGAACCAGAGGGCACAGCTTAAAAATATGAGGTAGACCATTTAGGACAGAGATGAGGAGATAGTTCTTCACCCAGAGAGTGGTGGCTGTGTGGAATGCTCTGCCCCAGAGGACAGTGGAGGCCCAGTCTCTGGATTCATTTAAGAAAGAGTTGGATAGAGCTCTCAAGGACAGTGGAATCAAGGGTTGTGGAGATAAGGCAGGAACAGGATACTGATTAAGGATGATCAGCCATGATCATATTGAATGGTGGTACAGGCTCGAAGGGCAGAATGGCCTAGTCCTGCACCTATTGTCTATTGTCTATTGTCTATAAAATCTAAATCCCGGAACCTGCATCAACCATTCCTGTCCCTGCGCTATCCATGTCTCCGAAATAGCAACAACATAAAAGTCCCAGGTATCAAATTGTGCTGCAAGTTCACTCACCTTACACCGAATGTTCCTGACGTTGAAGTAGACACACTTCAAACCACCTTCCTGCTTGCCGGTGAAACCAAATTTCTGACCTCACTGCTCTCAACGTCCTAGACACTAGAATTACAATTTTGGTTCCCATCCCCCTGCTGAATTAATTTAAACCCTCCCAAATAGCAATAGCAAATCCCCCCCTCCCCCCCACCCCCTCCATGGACATTGGTACCCCTCTGGTTCAGGTGTAGACCATCCTGTTTGTAGCGGTCCCACCTACCCCAGAATGAGCCCCAATTATTCAGGTATCTGAAACCCTCCCTCCTGGACTATCCCTGTAGCCACGTGTTCAACTCTTCTCTTTACCTATCCCTTGCCTCACTAGCAATGGCACAGGCAACAAACCAGAGATAACAACTCTGTTTGTTCTAGCGCTAAGCTTCCATCCTAGCTCCCTGAATTTCTGCCTCAAATCCCCATCCCTTTTTGTATCTATGTCGGTCGTACCTGTGTGAACCACAACTTGGGGCTGCTCTCCCTCCTGCACAGATTGTACTTGACTATGCCCAATCCCCGGACTCAAATTGGATGAGCCCTTTGACTGATCATGGTGGCCCCTTCTGAATGACCCATTGACCTCTTGACCTACCAAATACCATGCCCCTTTGATTTTCTGACATGACCATTTGATTGAAGTGCACGCAGCGCGTTTGCCATATAAGCTGCAGGCACATGCTGTACTCTTGACATCGATTAGCACAGTGTTGTACGGCAACATGTCCATCCCTTTGACTGTTCTGAACTGCGACAAGTTGTCTGTCTCTCCTTCTACACTGAAAAGCAATGGAAGCCATAGGGGCTGGCGACCTGTAACTTAGTACTGAAGATCCGACGCATTGAGAAGGAACACAGCACACAGAGACAGAGGCTGGCAGTGTCTGGGTAAGTGCAAAGTAGGTGAGGACTTAGGAATGAAGATAACAGTCATAAAATGAATGCTGGTTAGATTCATGAAGTGAATGTGTATCCTTGCACACACAGTGACCTAACAGAAATATACAAGTTGTATGTGTTCCAAAGTGAAGTCCTGCAGAGTTGAAATGTGTGTTGGCTGAGAGCAGACATCATGATTTGGGGAAAAATCAAAATGTTTTCTTACATTGAAATTCTGATTTTGTCTATTTCATTTTCGTAATATTTTCTAATTTTTCACCAATGCTCACACTGTTCAGGGGAGTGGAAAATTCCACTCTTTGTTATGTGTTGGAAGAGAGACAGACATTAAGAGATGGAGTCACCTGTATGATGACATTGTATGCTGCACATTCTCACGACACAGAAATACATTGTACATTTCTTTTGATTTTCTTTATTATTCTTTGGTGGAATGTCATGGAGTTCCTGTCTTGTTATATCACCAATCATTCGCTGGTACCTTGCCAAGTATGCAAAATAAATATTAAGCAAGTTTAAAATCTATTGTTACGCAATATGGAAACACCTTGAACAGCAATTGTTGGATAGTAATTCATTAGAAGCTAGAAACTGGGCAGTTTTCCTTGTCCTTACACAGCTGTTAATTAAATTGTGTTACCCCTTTTTCAAACTTCAGCTAAACTCAGCTAAGTCAGCTAAGTCAGCATTGGCTGGTCATGAAACATGGTTATGAAAAGGAGTAAGAATGGCTTATTCTGGAAATTAGAACTCATAATTGAGGCTGGTAATTGTATATGGTACTGAAGGAGTTCTGTACAGCCGAAGGCAGGTCTTTTGGATGAGACATGAAGCAAACTATGTTTTAAAAATACCTCATTGATTTTGAAGCCATTCGGTATTTCTAATAATGTAAATATGATATTCAAATATAACTGATTTATTTGTAGCATCAATCCTTGTTTCTGCAAGTAGTAAGACACATTCAATTTCTTATCATTATAAAATCCTTTCATTTAAGCTTACTATAATTGCAATCTACATTATTTGCCATCAACGAATGTGCGATTGTCTTCAGTACGGGACTTTAAAATTGGCATGATTGTGGACATCCTCAATGATGACCATGATTTGGAGACGCCGGTGTTGGACTGGGGTGTACAAAGTTAAAAATCCCATCAGGAGTGTTCTCTCTCAGTCAGACATTTGGCCTCGGCCCTTTGGGTGACCGTTCTCCAAGGCGGACTTTGGGACAGGCAACAATGAAAAGTGGCCAAGCAGAGGCTGAGAGCCAAGTTCAGTACCCATGGGAATGGGCTCAACTGGGACCTTCGGTTCATGTCACACTACAGGTGACCCCATTGCACTATCCACACACACACATACAGACAGACTGATAGACACACACAGACACACACACAGACACTCCTACACACACAGATACTCCTACACACACACCCACACACACACCACCCACCCACCCACATGCATGCATACACATATAAGTTTGTGGGGTGAATTTGTACTTGCAGAATTACATTTTACTTTGCTCAAAAACTGGATGATTCCATGTAAGATTCTGTAAATCCATTTTTTAGATTAGACTCAGTCCGCCCATTGTGGCACAGACAGCCTCACAGGGAAACTCACACCTTCAATATCTTATCTGGGTCGACATGACACCAGTTGTTAAAGTTCACTTGGGAATGGAACTTTTAAATAAAAAGTTTTGCAATTTACGTATGAAAGAACTGAAACCAACCTGGTCATTCTAAACGATGAGAGACTTAACAAACAATCCAGGACTTTTTCAATATATAATTTCAGTTACATCGCACTGTAAACTTTTGCTATAAATTCTGTGCCTTACAATCTTATTCTCCACAACCACCTGATGGAGCAACACTCCGAAAGCTAGTGCTTCCAAATAAACCTGTTGGACTATAACCTGGTGTTGAATGATTTTTAACTCAATGATTACCATTCATTACCTATCCAGCCAACATTCCTATGGCTATGGTTTGGCAATAATGTCATAGAATTAATATCTTAAGAGGTCCAGGCTAATACACTGGGAACATGTGTAGGAATGGTGGAATTTAAAGCAAATTAACAATTTGGATTGTAAAGCTAGATTGTAGACTTAGAACTGGTGACTTTAATGACTATGATCAATTTTTGTAAATCATTTTTAGCTCAGTAATGTCCTCATGTAAGAATATCTGCAATGCTTTCCTAATCTGTAACAATGTGATTCACTCTTAACTACAAGCCATTCCATTCAAAGGTAATTAAGGACAGGCAACACATGCTGGGCTCACCAGTGTTGACCACACTGCAAAGAATTAAAATGATTTTGGACTTGAGGGTCCTCAAGGACTGGGCAGGGGTGCTGAGGGAGATTAATGAAAACATCAGTGTAACTGGTTCCATTCCACCTTCAGATTGGTTTGATGCATGTGAGATGGAGCTTTGAGAAGGCTACCCATCCGCATCTGATGGGTTGTTGACCCAATTTGTTAAGACAATTCAAGAAGGTTGACTGGGATTTTCGGGATGGTCTCCAGGTTCCAACAAATAGCAGGGGTCAGATTAGCTCACTGGAGAATATTCCTGTCTGCCTGGATGCAACAACAGATTCACAGTTGCTCCCGTAGAGGGGCTTAGTCACTACCCACACCCCCTGCCTATTTCCCCATGCTGCTGCTTCTTTCACTGCTCCATAGCTCCGATAGTCATCAATAATAACAAAGGAAAATAAAAATGTAAGAAGGAGGAGCAAGAGTAGATCATAATGTCTATTGAGCCTATTCCACAATTTAACACAATCATGGCTAGTCTTTGGCTCCAATTCCACTTTCTCATCTACTCAAAGCACAAATAACAAGAGAGCACAGGGACAAGCCCTTCAGCCCTCCAAGCCTGTGCCAACACATTTTGCCCTTCCATAGTAAAACTGTCTTCACTTACAGTTTTCCTCCGTATCCGTATCCCTCTATTCCCTTCCTATTCATGTATTCGTCCAGATGTTTCTTGAATGCTGTTGGTGTGTGTGCTTATGCCACCACCTCACATCACACACACTGTCCATGCTCTCATTGCCTCTGCTGATCTCCTCTCCACTGCTTCCAATCTCATGGTCCCCCAGCCCCACACTGCTTGGCTCTACCTGCTCCTAAAGATCCACAAACCCGACTACCCCGGCTAACCCATTTTCTCTACATGCTCCTGCACCACTGATCTCATCTCATTCTACTTCAACTCTATCCTCTCCCCCTTCCCACCTACATCCGCAACACCAACCACGCCCTCTACCTCTTCAGTAACTTCCAGTTCCCTGACCACCAGCTCTTTATCTTCACTACGGACATGCAGTCCTTATGCACGTCCATTCCCTACAAGGATGGTGTTCAGGCCCTCAGCTTCTTCCTCTCCAGTAGCTCCATCCAGCCCCCCTCAAACAATACCCTCCTCCACCTTGCCAAACTGGTCCATAATTTTTCCTTTAACTCTTCCTACTTCCTCCAAATCCAAGGGGTAGCCATGGGTACCCAGATGGACCCCAGCTATGCCTGCATCTTTGTTGGCTTCGTCAAACAGTACCTACACAGGCACTGTACACTCTTCCATTGTTACATCGATAACCGCACTGGTGCAGCGTCCTTCACTCAGGCTGAACAAGAGCAGTTCATCAACTTCACACACAACGTCCACCCGCCCTCAAATTTACTTGATCTATCTCAAACACCTCCCCCCCCTTTCTTGACCTCTCCATTTCCATCTCCAGAAACAGTCTCCAGATGGACGTTTACTACAAACCTAGGCTTCGATAACTACCTGGACTACACCCGTCCTGCAAGAACTTCATCCCATTCTCCCAATTCCTCTGCCTCCACCGCATCTGCTGAGATGAGGAGACATTACACTTGCGAGCATCCCAGATATCCACCTATTTCAAGCAAAGTGCTCTTCCTCCCTCTGTCATCCAGACAGCCCTCCACTGCACCACCTCCATTCCCCATTCCACTGCTCTAACCCCCCCCATTGCAATAAAGTCAGAGTGCCCTTTGTCCTCACCTAACACCACACCTGTCTCCACATACAATGCATCATCCTTAAACATTTCTGCCAACTCCAACTAGACCCCACCACCAAGAACATCTTCCCTCCCCACCCCTCTTTGTCTTCTGCAAGGACCATTTCCTTAACCTGTCCTTGGTTTGCCACCAACACCCCTGAAATCCCAGATACCTTCCCCTGAAACCGGAAAAGATGCAAAACCTGCCAGTACGCCACCCTCCTCACCTCCATCCATAGCCCTAAACAGTCCTTCCAGGTGAGACAAAGGCTCACCTGCCTCTCTTCCAACCTAGTTTACTGTATCCGGTGCTCCTGATGTAGTCTTCACTCCATCAGTGAGACCAAACGTAAACTGAGCATCTCAGCTGGGCCCGCAGGGGCTGACCTGACACCCCCACCCCCCAAATCACCGCCCATTTTAATTCCCCTTCCCACTCTCTTTCCACATGACCATTCTTGCCCTTCTCCATTGCCACAATGAATCAGATCACAAATTGGAGGAACAACACCTCATCTTCCGCCTGGATAATCTACAGCCCAGAGGACTCAATATTGAGTTCTCCACTTTCACATAACCTCCATTCCCATCACCTGACTCCCTTCCCCACCCTTCCCCCACCTTACATTCCTCTTATTGACCCTTCCTTCCAGCCACCACTGGATTCATTCCTCTCATTGGCCAACCAGGCCGTACCCTCTACCTGTCTTCACCTATCCCCGCCTCACCACCCTCCCACCTCCACCCCCTTTATCTGCAACTCCCCTTACACCCACTGCAAGTCCTGAAGAAGGGTTACACCCGAAACTCAGTTCTCCACCTCCTGATGCTGCCTGGCTTGCTGTGTTCTTTCAGCCTCCTGCTTATCTACCTTGGACTCCAGCATCTGCAGTTTTTTGTCTCCACCATCTCCTCTGGCAGCATGTTCCAGGCACTCGCCACCCTTTGTGTGAAAAAGTTGCCTCACACATCTCTTTTAAAACTTCCCTCCTCTCAGCATGAACCAGTATCCCCTAGTAATTGACCCCTCCACCCTGGGAAAATGCTCTTACTTTCCACCCTGTCCATGCCATTCACAATCTCATAAACTTCTATCAGGTCGCCCCTCAATCTCCTGTGTTCCAGTGAAAGCAAACCCAGTCAATCAAACCTTTCTTCAAAGCTAAAATCTCCCATACCAGATAACATCCTGGTAAACCTTTTCTGCACCTTCTTCAAAGCATCCATATCCTCCTGGTAGTGTGGTGACCAGAACTATATGCAATATTCTGAGTGTGGCCTAGCTGAAGTTCTATAAAGCTGTAGCATAACTTGCCTGTCCTTATACTCAGTGCCCCTTCCAATGAAGGCAAACATGGCATAGGCCTTTTTACTACCTTATCTAACTGCACTGCCACTTTCAGTGATCTGTGGACCTGCATACCCAGGTCCCATTTTTCTGCCCATGCCTCCAACTCATGCTGTATCCTCTAACAATCCTCCTTGGTCTCCCAAATTCCATCAACATTTGTATCATCCGCAAACTTATGAATATTGCTAATAAGTCCATTTGCTTCTAAATGCGTGCAGATCTTGTCCCTGAGAATCTTTTCTAATAATTTCCCTACCACCAATGTGAAACTCACAGGTCTGTAATTTCCAGGATAATCCCTGTTACCCTTCTTCATAAATGGGATTGCATTGGCTATTCTCCAGTCCTCTGGGTCCTCACCTGTGGCCAAAGGATACAAAGATGTCCATCAATGCTCCAGCAATTCATTCACTTGCCTCCCTCAATATTCTGGGATAGATCCCAATAGGACCCAGGGACTTATCTACCTTAATACCTTTTAATACGCACAGCACCTCTTCCTTTTTAATAGCTACTTGGCTTAGAAATTTGATATCCAATTCTCTGAGATCACCTTCCACCAATTGCTTCTCTTTGGTAAATATCGACACAAAGTATTTGTTTAAGAGGAACCAAAGATCTGTCTTCTCAATTCCAAATATATTCGTCAAAAAACATCCACAATCTTCTGAGTAAAGAATTCCAAAGATTCACAATCTTTCGAATGAAGAATTTTTTCCTCATGTCAGTCCTAAATGAACAGTTTCTTATCTTAAAACTGTGCCCCCTAGTCATAGATTCCCCTGCTAGTGGGAGCACATTTGACTTTATCATTTCAATCCACTTCAGAATTCTATATTTTTCAACACCAGCTGCCCGGTGTTGAAAGTCTGCCCGGTGCCTTTAATTAATGATAAGCTTCCTTCTATCAACCTCCACAGTCATTAATTACTTACCCTAAGGAAAATTATAATGAATAACTACTTATTACACTTTTGCCATACATCGCTGTCTGATAGCAGATTTTGGACGCCTCAGAGAAAATACCAGCCTTTCTTTCTCCTTCACTTCCATGTAATTGCTCTGTGCTCCTTACTGTCCGCTAGGCATCAACTCTTGCCTATTACTTCCTCCCAGTCTGTGCCAATCCTGCCCTTCTTTTTGCTCCCAGTTCTCCACTTGTTGGCCTGAGGACAATGTCATGGGAGATGGAACGTAAATTGGAAGTGATTGTTAGATGTATTCACTGTATGATCTTATATACTGTGAGGTCCAGTCAGGAATTCAATTTATTTTTCTGAAACATCAATTGTTGGGAATTTTTTGAACTGAACCAAGCAACCGACAGCGTCATCATAGCAAGTAACCTAGATTAGATTTGATTAGATTCCCCACACTGCGGAAACAGGCCCTTCGGCCTAACAAATCCACACCGACCCTCCGAAGAGTAACCCACCCAGACCCATTCCCCTACCCTGTATTTACCCCTGACTAATGCACCTAACACTACGGGCAATTTAGCATGATCAATTCACCTGACCTGCACATCTTTGGACTGTGGGAGGAAACGGGTGCACCCGGAGGAAACCCACGCAGACACGGGGAAAATATGCAAACTCCACACAGACAGTTATCCGAGGCTGGAATTGAACCTAGGTTCCTGGCACTGAGGCAGCAGTGCTTGCCACTGAGCCACCATGCCGCCTTTACAGCACATTCGACTTTATCATTTCAATCCACTTCAGAGTTCTATATATTTCAACACCAGCTGCCCGGTGTTGAAAGTCTGCCCAGTGCCTTTAATTAATGATAAACTTCCTTTTATCAACCTCCACAGTCATTAATTACTTACCCTAAGGAAACATGGAAGTGGAAACATGGAAGATACAGTATTTAGATGTGCAAGTTAACAATTGTTACTGCTTTATAATGACTTCTAAGTAGTTTTATGTTACAGGTCATCTACAGTGTTTACCAATTCACAAACTTGTGGTTCGGCATTCTAACATCATTCTGTCACCCAGCAAATTTCAAAATCTAAAATCAAAACCAACTTGGTCCAAAACATGCTGGATTGGAGAGGTTACAGTACACAATGATTTCTGCTGTGTTGGGAATGATGAAATTATTTTAGCAGCAAGGGTTCAAGATCTTTGTTGTAAATCTTCTGTGTAAGTTCATTTTGGTGTGACATAATTTCGGATCTGCCTGCAAGTACAGGTGGTATTGCTACCAGTCAATGCAGTTACTTCTCAATGTGTGTCAAATATACCATCCAGCTGTGGTATTTAGCATCTAATCTCGAGCCAGAATAGTCATTGAGTGGACAATTATTACTCTTGTTGGTTGGTGATAATGCATTATATTGAGCACTCATTCAAATATTCATTGTAATGGTCATTCCTGCAGCTAATCCCAAACGGCTACATATTTAGAATTAGTTAAAAATATTTGCAACTTTATTTTAAAAGGGTGAAATTTTCATGAATGGAATGCTTGTTAAGACACCTTTGATTGATATACAGGTTATCTAATTCATGTTGGATCACTGATAATTCCGTACCCATCATATTACCTTTATTTGAAACAAATGTTTTGGTGCTTACCAAAGAGTGGGATATTCTGTAATGTTGTGAGCCATTGATCTAAATCTTACTACTTTTTCACCATGTGTCGAATTTGTCGAGTTTCACAGAGATTTCTGTCTGGGAAGTTGAGCAAGTTCACCTCATTAATTTATAACCATGGCACCCTTCCGATTTCAGCCTGATTCTATCTCTTTCTGTATCCAGAACAACTCTCCATTGTCGGATTGCCCAGAATGGACTGGCATTCCTGGCACCATCTTTAAAAAGCTGTTGTGCACCCAGACAAGCACTTGGTTCAGAGCTGTCCTGTATGGTTTGCCCTGGACATGGCAGAGAAGGGAAAATTGGCACCTCGCTTTGCGGGCAGGGACCTAGTGGTCCTGCTAGACAGGTCATGCACTGACAGGATTTTCAGACCATACCAGTTTGGTCTGAAGTTGCCACCCAGGTTTGAGCCATCTGGAGGAATGCTCTGCATTGGAGGAAGAATAGCTTTCTCCATTCTGCCAGGCTAAGTACCACCATCTACTCTCAGCTACCTCATACTCACTCTATATCTGCTACCACACCCATCTCTGACCAAAGCTCATGCTATACCGCTCTCACCATCTCTCCCACTCACTCTTAATCACCCCTTTGACACAGCCAATCCTGCATACCCTCTGTGACACCAACATACTCAGGACCGTTCCCCACCTGCACCAAAACTACCAGAAGAAGGATCACTGGGACCCAAAATGTTAACTCTGCTTTCTCTCCCCAGATGCTGCCAGATTTGCTGAGTTTTTCCAGCAATTTCTGTTTTTGTTTCTAATTTCCAGCATCCACAGTTCTTTGGTTTTTTAGGTATTTAGTGTTATCTCCTATGAATTGTCTGAGGACCGCTGTAACTATGACAAGCTTCCTTGCTTTTTGTATGCACTAAATGGCAAGGTAAGTTGGCAGTACTGTGGGCCTGCTATTTCTGACTGTGGTGCAAAGTGCAAAATGGAAAAGCAATGCAAGGCAATGTCATTGTGTGCATCCAGTAGGTTCAAAGTAAGGGATGTGTTAAGAGGACAAGTCAACAGGCGAGAGATAAAACCAGGTGCAGTCCATGAACTGGATGTGTCCATGAATGCACGATGTCCTTGCAGCAGTGTTACAATGATCATTGCCATTGAACACTGAGGACAACACTGAAGTGACCCATAAGGGAACTGGAAATGTGCCATACAGGTACTTAGAGGCTGGCTCATGTTGGAACCAAGGTCTGTGAGCATGGATTTTGTGTGGTTGGTGCCCAGGGACCATGCCCTGTGATGTTGGTGCCTGGCATCCAACTAAGAGGCTCTTTACAGGAAGAGGTGAGTTGGCATCATAAGTACCTGCTCTGACTTCCATGCTGAGAATTCTCGAGGTCTGGTTAGCTCATGGTGAGGTAATATGATGGAAAGCTGTATGTTAATGAGGTTAATAAGATCATTACTGAGCAATAATCCCCTTTCGCTGTTAACTCAAAGCTGCCTAATGACAATCTCAACTCAATGTAAGGAACCTAGTTATAAAATATAATGTTCAGAAAAACCTTGCTGGACATCTTGCACGATTTTTCAAATTTTTCAGTCGTTCACACCCCTATAAGATTCCACTCACCAATTCTATTGTAATCAGTGTCAGCAACAAATACTCTTGGATCAAAAATAAAACAGCCAAGATAGAAAGCAAAGCTTTCTGGATTCTGCCTGACAATGTTTCAACTCCAAACTTAATCCAACACCAGCAACTGCAGCTGTGTGATCTTTTACATTTTCACACCATCCATCCTTGATGGTATTTTCATCAGTTTTTTCAGATGTGTTATGATATACCTCTGGACCAGGTGAAACTTGTACCTGGCCCTTCTGGCTCAAAGGCAGAGAAACAACCACTGCAGCACAAGAGCACTCCAGTCAGTCATCTTTGTGATCTGGTCTCATAATTGCCAATTTGGATAAAGCATTGGAAATCTTCAGATATTGGCTTACACGCAGTAGAGCTGAGTCCTGCCCTAATCCATTTCACCTAAGTCTCTTAAACCTTGCAGAGCAACAAAAACTCTGTCTAAGGAGTTTGTTCCTGCATTCAAAACTAGGTCCCAGAGGTAAAACAAAGTACATTGACTACTACACCACTTGGTCTCGGATAGTGCCTTCAAATGTATCATTGGCTGAGTAGTTTAATTTTCTCTGTGATTTCTATTGGAGATTTTTTGATTCATACAGCATATATAGATAGAAGAAAGCATGTTAAAAATTGTCAGTTGGTCCATTAAGATTGTTACTTCCATGTCTAATTTGCATTATCATAGACATCACTCAACTTAATTAATCACTGGAGAAATGTGAAGAACCACAGGCAAGGTTTTCAGCCTAAATTGCTGTGAAATTAGACCCTGACCCCTGATGGTAATCAAATAAAGAATATCAGTGAAATAATACAATCCGCACTATTCAATCTGTACTAGTAGATATCAGGCTGAAGCCACAATGAGGGTTTTTCATTTGGGTCTAAAGGAATTGTAGTGGAAACCTGTAACCTGAGCAAATCAATGAGAGCCGTAAAACGTACTTTGAAACAAAAGTTTGCAGAAGCATCATTATTGAAAACGCACTGAAGAACAAATCAGACTGCAGTAAAGGTGGAAGATTTGGTGATTTTGGTAATTTTTTAACAACAGTTTAACAAAGTTTGTGCGAAGATTTGTAGCTCGGGTGCTCGTTGTTGTGGTTCTGTTCGCCGAGCTGAGAATTTGTGTTGCAGACGTTTCGTCCCCTGTCTAGGTGACATCCTCAGTGCATGGGAACCTCCTTGGGAGCCTCTAGGAATTTCCTGGCTGTTCTCTGTTTGGCTTGTCCTATAATAGTAGCGTTGTCCCAGTCAAACTCATGTTGCATGGGATTTTGTACACTACATTGGTTTTGCTCATGCTGGGTATCGGATCTTTCGTCCTGGTGAGTTGTTGTCTGAGAATGGCTGTTGGTTTGTGTGCTGTTATGAGTCCTAGTGGTCGCAGTAGTATGGCTGTCAGTTCAGAAATGTTTTTGATGTATGGTAGTGTGGCTAGTCCTTTGGGTTGTGGCATGTCCTCATTCCGTTGTCTTTCCCTTAGGCATCTGTTGATGAAATTGCGGGGGTATCCGTTTTTGGCGAATACATTGTATAGGTGTTCTTCTTCCTCTTTTTGCAGTTCTGGTGTACTGCAATGTGTTGTGGCCCTTTTAAACAGTGTCTTGATGCAACATGTTTTGTGTGTGTTGGGGTGGTTGCTTCCGTAGTTTAGGACATGGTCTGTGTGTGTGGCTTTCCTGTATACCTTTGTGGTGAATTCTCCGTTCGGTGTTGTCTGTACCATCACGTCTAGGGACGGGAGTCGGTTGTCCCATAGGACAAACAGGAAGACAGCTAACGATCCGCATCCATGAACACCAACTAGCCACGAAATGACATGATCAGCTATCCTTAGTAGCCACACACTCAGGTGACAAGCAACATGAGTTCGACTGGGACAACACTACTATTATAGGACAAGCCAAACAGAAAACAGCCAGGGAATTCCTAGAGGCATGGCACTCATCCACAGATTCAATCAATACGCAAATTGACCTGGACCCAATATACCGACCACTGCAGTGGACACCTGGAACTGACAACCGGAAGCGGCAGGTACAAACCACTACAAATGCCGGAGGAAACATCACAGAAGTGCTTCACAGGAGGCTCCCAAGCACTGAGGACGTCACCTAGACAGGGGACGAAATGTCTGTAACACAAATTCCCAGCTCGGCAAACAGAACCACAACAACAGTTTAACAGTTTTTTAAAAAAATTATACAACTTCATTTTGGGTTCAATCTTTCCACCAATAGAATGCTCAGAACATAAAATGGTTTAATCCTTGTATAAGTCACTCTGAATTAATGAGGAATGAAATTAATTGTTTGAACACTCTTCCATTAAGATATGGATTTGAGATAGCATCTTAAACTTTACTAGTAATGGAGATTTCCATCTCTCATGTTGAATATCAATTGTCATTAAACACTATTCCAATGACCTTGGCGAACAAAAACAACATTTTGAGGATTATTTTTCCTTTCCTTTTCTCTCTTCCCTAGACTAACTTGCAGTTTTTAACTGGATTTTCCTTTTATAATGAAAGGATATCACCTGGGATGTGTTTAAGACCCAATGCAGGCAAACCTTACATATTTTAATCAAAGGAACATGGTGTGATGTTTATCTTTTGAATCTTCAGCTACAGCAACATTTAAGGCACTGCAAACATAAATAGAGATCATTTGTTGAAATTGTGCACTTTAGCAGAGAAAACTTCAATACATAAAGGACTGAAAAGAATTGGACATACAATGAGGACAAAAAAGGTAGAAATGCGAAAAAGGAAAAAAAGCTGATCAAGAAAACAAAATTAGTTGCTATTCAATCTGTTTGAATGGGCGATTAGAACAGTGGATTGTGTCCAGTGTTGCTAAGAATCCTCCCACTCACCCTCCTTTAGAGTGGGTCCTACTCCTCCAGACACAAAATAATGTTCCAGTGAAAGGAGGCCAATATTATCTTCCGGTACTGCAGGATTCCTTTGCAAAGGTTAGTTCATTCTTCAGATATAATTTAAATTGCAGCAGTTGGTTTTGGACTTATCATATTTGATAGTGATTATCGGTGCCAAGCACAAACTTATCCTCAGCAGACACTTGCAAACAAGCACTGTGAGCAGATGTGGCTGAGCAGTTATTAATCATGGGAATCCTGTCTCATTTTGCTGTCTATCCAGGAGTATGCTGCAATATATAATCCCCTGTTGCTGTGCCTCATCTGAAATCATCATAGTGACATAATCAAACTTGTACCCTTTGCACTGAATAAACAACGTGAAGTTTCATAGAGACAGTGACGGCAGGTGAAATTAGATACGTTGGTTCTAATTTCACCAGCTCCCACCTGCTGGATGCCAGGGGGTGAAGTGTTAGGACCGCCAGTGATTGAGTGGCACAAAATGGCCGACGGCTGCCTATTCCTAATGCAGCAGAACATGGTTGACAGCGGTCAGAGGGCTTGGGAAAAATATTTGCTTAATATAGTCTTCACAAGTAGAACAATACCAGCTCTGTAGACTCAAAGTTACTGAACACAATAGAATGTTTAGCTGCAGTTGCTTACGCATAAGACATAGATAAGAAGATTTCACACTATTTTGTTGTTTCTCTTGAATTATTTAATCAATTTGTTACAATATTTAGAGTAGGTCTTAGTTAAGATTCTTCAAATATTCATAGATATAGATTCTGAAGTAGTTATAGATCCACCTATATACAAAAAAATACTAAAAGAATTGGAGGAAAATTAGAGGAAAATTAGAGGATTTAGAGTATTGCTCCCTGTGGGGATGGGAATAAGGACTGCAGGGAGGATGAGTCAACTGACCACAGCATGATGGTGCAGGAAGCCATTCAAGTGGGGGAAGAGAAGAGAAATATTGTTGTAATTGGGGATAATATAGTTAGGAGCATAGACACTATTCTCTGTGACAAGGATCAAGAGTACCAAAGATTGTGTTGCCAGCCTGGTGCTCTGGTTCAGGATATGTCATCTGGGCTGTGGAGGAACTTGGAATGGGAGGGTAAAGATCCAGTGGTCATGGTCCACGTAGATTAAACTAGGGCAGAGATTCTGCTAAGTAACCATGAACAGCTCAGAGCTAAATTAAAAAGCAGAACCAAAAAGGTAATAATCTCTAGATTATTACCTGAGCCATGAGCTAATTGGCACAGGGTCAATAAGATTAAGCAGATAAAAGTGTGGGAAAAATGGGTTTGAATTCATGGGACATTGGCACCAGTACTGGGGAAAAAGGAACCTGTTCTGATGGGGAAGTCTTCAGCTGTACCGTGTAGGGACCAGAGTCCTAGTGAATTGCATAGCCAGGTCTGTAGACAGGGCTTGAAATTAAATAGTGGGTGGGTGGGGGGGTTCAGTTATAGGGGAAATTCGAAAACCTGAAGTAAAAGAGGAGGTAAGAGTGCAGAACTCAGGAGAGATTATTAAAATCTCTAGCAAAGACACAAATAGGACAGAGTTTCTGGAAAGGATTAGCAATCAAACTTCAATTATACTGGACAAACAAATGACAATGAGAAGAGGGCTGGTGAATACAGGAGTGAAGGTGTTATATCTGAATGCAATCAGCATAAGGAATAAGGTAAATGAGCTTGTGGCATACATCGAAATTAGCAGGTATGATGTGGTGGGCATCGCGGAGATGTGGCTGCAAGGGGATCAGGATTGGGAGGAGAAAGTGAGGTCTGCAGATGCTGGAGATCAGAGCTGAAAATGTGTTGCTGGAAAAGCGCAGCAGGTCAGGCAGCATCCAGGGAACAGGAGAATTGACGTTTCGGGCATAAGCCCTTCTTCAGGATTGGGAGCTGAATATTCAAGGATATACATCCAAGTGAAAAGACAGGCAGATGAGCAGAGGGGTTGCCCTGTTAGTAAGAAATGAAATTAAATCAGTGGTAAGAAACAAAGTAGTGTCAGATGGTGTAGATTCTGTGTGGGTAGCATTGAGAAACCGCAAATGTAAAAAAAACATCATTGAACTTGTAAACAGGCCTCCAAACAGTAGTCAGGAGCTGGGCGAAAGATACACCAGGAGATAGAAAGGATGTTCTGGAAAGGCAACGTTACAATGATCATGGGAAATTTTAATATGTCGGTGGATTAGGAACATCAGGCTAGTAGTGGTTCACAAGATAAAGAGTTTGTGGAATGACTACAAGATAGCTTTTTGGAGCAGCTTGTGGTGGAGCCCACTGGGGAACAAGCAAAACTGGACTTAGTGTTGTGCAATGAGGCAGACTTGAAAAAGGAGCTTAAAGTGAAGGAACCTTTAGGAAGCAGTGACCAAAACAAAATCAAATTTACTCTGCAATTTGTGAGAGAGAAGATAGAATCAGAGGTAATAGTATTTCAGCTGAATAAAGGCAACAATAGAGGCATGAGAGAGGTGCTGGGAAGAACTGACTGGGAGAGGAGCCTAGCAGGAAAGACAGTGGAACAGTAGTGGCAGGGGTTTCTAGGAGTAATTCAGGAGACACAGCAGAGATTCATTCCAAGGGAAAAGAAGCATGGTACAGGGAGGATGAGGTAACCATGGCTGACTAGAGAAGTCAAGGATAGCATCAACGCAAAAGAGAAAATAATGAAAATAATGAAAATAAAATAATGAAAAACGGTGGGAAACCAGAGGATTAGGAATCTTAAAAAGACCAACAGAGGGCGACAAAAAAAAGAAATAAGGAGGGGGAAGATTAAATATGAGGGTAAGCTAGCCAATAATATAAAGGAAGACTGTAAGAGTCTCTTTAGAGATACGAAGGGCAAAAGAGGCAAAAGTGGACACTGGGCCACTGGAAAATGACACGGGGAGATGGTAGTAGGGAACAAAGAAATAGCTGAGGACCTGAATAACTACTTCGTGCCAGTCTTCACAGTAGAAGACACGAGTAAATCCCAAAAAAATCAAAGGAGTGAGGGGGCAGAGCTGAGTATGGTGGCCATTACCTAGGAGAAGGTGCAAGAAAAACTGAATGGCCTGAAGGCGGGTAAATCACCTGGACCAGATGGACTACACCCAAGAGTTCGAAGAGAAGTTGCTAAAGAGAGAGTGGAGGCATTAGTTGTAATCTTTCAGGGATCACTAGAATCAGGGAGGGTCCCAGACGACTGGAAAATCACTACCATGACACTATTGTTTAAAAGGGGAGCAAGGTAGAAGATGGAAAATTCCAGACCAATTAGCCTAACTTCAGTCATGGGTAAGATCCTGTAATACATAGTGAAGGATGAGATTTCTGAATACTTGGAAGTGTATGGTAAGCTAGGACAAAGTCAGCATGGTTTCATTAAGGCAAGGTCATGCCTAACAAATCTGTTAGAATTCTTTGAGGAAATTACGAGCAGGTTAGACCAAGGAGAGCCAATGGATTTATCAACCTGGACTTCAAGAAGGCCTTTGACAATGTACCACAAGGGAGGCTACTGAGTAAGATAAGGGCCCGTGGTGTTAGAGACAAGGTGCTAGCATGGATAGAAGCTTGGCTGACTGGCAGAAAGCAGCAAATGGGGATTAAAGGGTCCTTCTCAGGAATGCAGCCAGTGACAAGTGGTGTTCCACAAGGCTCAGTGTTGGGACCACAACTTTTCACTTTATGCGCTAATGATCTAGACGAAGCAACTGAGGGCATTCTGGCCAAGTTTGCAGATGATACAAAGAAGGTAGAATGACAGGTAACATTGAGGATGTAGAAGGATTTGGACAGGTTAGGAGAGGGCAAAGAAGTGGCAGATGGAGTACAATGTAGGAAAGTGTGAGGTCATGCACTTTGGTAGGAAGAATAGCAACATGGACTGCTTTCTAAATGGGGAGAAAATTCAGAAATCTGAAGTGCAAAGAGACTTGGAGTTCTAGTCTCAAGGTAAACTTACAGTTTCGTCAGTATTTAGGAAGGCAAATACAATGATGGCATTTATTTTGAAAGGACTTGAATATAAAAGCAAGGGTGTACTTCTGAGGCTCTATAAGATTCTGGTCAGATCACATTTGGAGTATTGTGCGCAATTGTGGGCCCCATATCTCAGGAAGGATTACTGGCCCTGGAGGAGTTTCACACAAATGGTCCCAGGAATGAAAAGCTTAACATATGAGGAATGCTTGAGGACTCTGTGTTTATATTTGATGGAGTTTCGAAGGATGAGGGTGTTCTAATTGCAACTTACATAATACTGAATGGCCTGGACAGAACAGATGATGGGAAGGTGACTTCATTGATAGAAGAGACGAGCACCCGAGGGCACAGCCTTAGAATAAAGGGAAGATCCTGTGGAATGGAGATAAAGAGAAACTTCTTCAGCCAGAGAGTGGTGATTCTCTGGGATTCACTGCCACAGAAGGCTGTGGAGGTCAGATCATTGAGTATATTTAAGATGGAGATGGATAGGTTCTTGATTATCAAGGGGATCCAGGATTAACGGGGAGAGTGCGGGAGAATGAGGTTGAGAAACTTATCAGCCATGATTGAATGGATCAGACTCAATGGGCTGAATGGCCTCATATCCGCTCCTGTGTCTTATAGTCTTATAAAAGATCAAACCAGTTTCAAAGAGTAAAAGCAGCCCTCATATCATTACAGAGATAAATTAATTATTGGTACAGAGATTAGCAGACAATGGAAAGTGGATTGAATAAACACATTAAGGACATTAAGTTCTTACCCATTTAACTTTGTTGGAACTGATCAAGAATCAATATTCTTTTGTATTTCCTATAATGAGGAACTTAAAAGGTCCTGAAATAATCGACAAGTATCCAATTAGCTGGCAGTTTACACCGTGGAGTTGGCAAAAGTTACTTGAATACAGTATCCATTGTGACAAGCCTCAAGAAGGGAGATAAGAGAGTCTGGGAAACATCATGAAGGACTGTGGGTGGACCACAAGCCTGTCCATCTCTTCGTTGTTCTTAGTTGGAGATACCTTGAAATGGGCTGAAAATGTGTTGCTGGAAAAGCACAGCAGGTCAGGCAGCATCCAAGGAACAGGAGAATCGACGTTTCGGGCATGAGCCCTTCTTCAGGAATGAGGAAAGTGTGTCCAGCAGGCTAAGATAAAAGGTAGGGAGGAGGGACTTGGGGGAGGGGCGTTGGAAATGAGATAGGTGGAAGGAGGTCATGGTGAGGGTGATAGGCCGGAGTGGGGGGTGGGGGCGGAGAGGTCAGGAAGAAGATTGCAGGTTAGGAAGGCGGTGCTGAGTTCGAGGGATTTGACTGCGACAAGTTGGGGGGAGGGAAAATGAGGAAACTGGAGAAATCTGAGTTCATCCCTTGTGGTTGGAGGGTTCCTAGGCAGAGGAGATGACCTGGGATGTGCAGTGAGAGAGGGACTCACTGAAATCCTTGTAGAGGGAGGAATTGCCAAGGTAAGCTTGAACTGTATAAGATGCTTTAGCAGACAGCCAATTACAAAGGGATAACTCAGTGCCCTAGCCAATAACAATCAAGGTTGGGTTGGGGATTTGCGGAGGGAGCGTGTGCACTCTAAGTTGAAACTGTATAAGTTAAGACATTCTGAAGCTTTGTGTGTGCCTTATTGCTCTGGAGAAATGAAGGATTGAAAACAAAGCTACAATAAAGGTTACCTGAAACCACCCCACGATTCGGACTCTCGTTGGAAACTATGAGATCTAACAAAAATATTACGTTGGTCCTAATTTCACCAGTTTCCACCTGGTGAATGCCAGGTGGTGAAGCAAAGTAAAATAAGGCCAATGGCTGATCTGCTTTGGTCTCACTGGCACCACATCATGCCCCATATTAATTTGTTCTTTGGAGCAGGTGAACTGAATACCTACAGGAAGGAAGTGGGCAGAGTTCCAAAGTAAATATACAGTGTGGGACTGATGAGATGACAGTACAATTGCAGCTGCTTGGACAGGTAGATGTCAGAAGATATGGCTAAACTTCTTGGAATATTGTGTCCAATTCTGAACAACACACTTTAGGAACGATGTGCAGACACTGGAGAGGGCATGGTAAAGATTGTCAAGAATGGCCCCAGCAATCCGAAACTTAAGCAGGGTGAATAGATAGGATAAGCTGGGTCATGGTTGTGTCTCGCCAGGGAGTGCTGTGATTTGGTTGGTGTTGTTAGCAGCATAGCACCTCCTAGTAAATAAATGAATCATTACCAGAACTTTCCTGGATAGCTTCTCCTTCCGGATGAACCTTGCTGTGATTATGCAAAGTGGTCCTGGGGCCAAAGGGAAGTGCAGGAGAACAAGGCCTTAATGCTTGGTTCATCCTGGAGAAAATGTCCTGTGGGTTTTCCTACAAGAAGGAGGAAGACGAGGATTTAGTTGAGAATGAGACAGGGACATGTTGTATTGCTTGATACTGCTTACATGTCAGTGAATTAGGTGACAGGTTGTCTGTTACACACAATCATGGACCTTGCATCTAAGGAAGTGAAAGTGTGAGAATATATGGTGGAACAACACAGTGGGAAGACAGGAACAATACTTTTATTGTAACAGTAGCAATGTGAACAAGTGCGTAAGAGGTACATCATAATGATTGAACCAAGACCAAAGCGTACAGAGTCTTAAAGACACTCTCTCCCAGAATTTCGAGTGTACCGTGTTATGTTTAAGGAAACTTGTTAATGTTCAGACACCTAAGTGTAGAGCTGATCTTCCTACATGAAGGCAACAATCTAAAGTCCAGGACAGCCAGGGAGCAGATTACTGGGCCCCCTTCTGAGATATTTGTATGATCGATAGTCACAGGTGAGCTGCCAGAAGATTGGAGATTGGCTAACGTGGTGCCATTATTTAAGAAAGGTGGCAAGGAAAAATCAGGGACCTATAGACTGGTCAGCCTGACATCGTAGTGGGCAGGTTGTTGGAGGGAATTCTGAGGGACAGGATTTACATGTATTTGGAAAGGCAAGGACTGATTAGGAATAGTCAACATGGTTTTCTGCATGGGAAATCATGTCCCATGAACTTGATTGAGTTTTTTGAAAAAGTAACAAAGAGGATTGATGCGGGCACAACAGTGGGTATCTATACGGACTCGAGAAAGGCGTTCAACAAGGTTCCTTATGGTAGTCTGGTTATTAAGGTTAAATCGTGTGGTATACAGGGAGAACTAGCCATTCAGATACAGGATTGGCTTAAAGGTAGAAGACAGAGGGTGGAGGGTTATTTTTCAGACTGGAGCCTGTGACAAGCGATGTGCGACAAGAATCAATGCTGGGTCCACTGCACTTCGTCATTTACATAAATGATTTGGATGTGAAAATAGGAGGTATGGTTAGTAAGTTTGCAGATGACACAAAAATTGGAGAAGTAGTGGACAGCAAAGAAAGTTACCTCAGAGTACAACAGGATCTTGAACAACCGGGCTAATGGGCCAAGGAGTGGCAGATGGGTTTTAATTTAGATAAATGTGAGGTGCTGCATTTTAGAAAGGCTAATCATGGCAGGATTTATACACTTAACGGCAAGGTCCTGGGGAGTGTTGCTGAACAAAGAGACCTTGGAGTGCAGGTTCATAGTTCCTTGAAAGTAGAGTCCCAGGCTAACAGGATAGTGCAGAAGACATTTGGTATGCTTTTCTTTATTGGTCAGTGCATTGAGTGCAGGAGATGGGAAGTCATGTTGCGGCTGTACGGACATTGATTAGGCCACTTTTGGAATATTGGAATTCTGGTCTCCCTCCTATTGGAAGGATGTTGTGAACTTGAAAGCATTCAGAAAAGATTTACAAGGGTGTTGCCAGGGTTGGAGGATTTGAGCTATGGGGAGAGGCTGAACAGGCTGGGGTTGTTTTCCCTGGAGTGTCGGAGGCTGAGGGGTGACCCTATAAAGGTTTATAAAATCATGAGGGGCATGGATAGGATAAAGAGACAAAGTCTTTTCCCTGGGGTAGGGGAGTGCAGAACTAGAGGGCATAGGTTTAGGGTGAGATGGGAAAGATATAAAGGGACCCGATGGGCGACTTTTTCATGCAGAGGGTGGTGCGTGTATGGAATGAGCTGCCAGAGGAAGTAGTGGAGGCTAGTACAATTACAACATTTAAAAGACATCTGGATGGGTATATGAATAGGAAGCGTTTAGAGGAATTTAGGCCAAATGCTGGCAAATGTGACTAGATTTACTGAGGATATCTGATCGGCATGGACGAGTTGGACTGAAGAGTCTGATTCGGTGCCGTACATCTAAATGACTCCATGACGGCCAAGCAACAATTAGATACAGAAAACATTGAAGAATTCTCAATATAGAAGGGAGGCACAGTGGTTCAGTGGTTAGCACTGCTGCCTCACAACGCCAGAGATCTGGGTTCAATTCCCGCCTCAGGCAACTGTCTGTGTGGAGTTTGCACATTCTCCCCGTGTCTGCGTGGGTTTGCTCCGGGTGCTCCGGTCTCCTCCCTTAGTCCAAAAATGTGCAGGTTAGGTGAATTGGCTATGCTAAATTACCCGAAGTGTTAGGTGTAGGGGAATGAGTCTGGGTGGGTTTTTAGATTAGATTACATTACAGTGTGGAAACAGGCCCTTCGGCCCAACAAGTCCACACCGACCCGCCCATACCCCTACATTTACCCCTTGCGCTTCATTGGGTCGGTGTGGACTTGTTGGGCTGAAGGGCCTGTTTCCACACTGTAAGTAATCTAATCTAATCTAAAAAAAATGCTCATGGGCATATCCAGCCAATGGTGAGCCCATGGGGATGACCTGCAGTGCAGCAGAGCATCAAGACCATTCTGCCAGACAAGTCAACTAGCCATAGCATCGCCTGAAGCAGGGCAATGAGATCCAGGCGTGGTCCACAGAGCTCTCTGATGAAGAGAAAGAAACAAAGCACCAGCAGCATGGAACACGTTAAGCTGCAGAATCACTCAGTTGAACTGTAAGTGCTAGATTTATGTAAAGTACAGCTTCTAATGGAGATGGAGAAGGAGAGGGGAGAAAACATGGGATGAAACAGGGTATGGAGGACACCATTTTTGGACATCATTGGCATCATTTCACAGCTGGGTCAGAAGTACAACAGATCAAAAGCTGACTCCTATAGCCTGTAAGTATCCAAAGATGAAGGACACTGACTCCAACGCAGGTTGGAGGAACAGTACCTCATTTTCTGCTGAGGCCTTTTACAAACTCTAGGTCTCAATACTGAGTTCCACAACTTTCTCTGTAATCCATCTTCTTAGGTCTCCCCCTCTCACCAGCCATGACTTGTTTGTCAAAAAGTGTGGCACTGGGAAAGCACAGTCGGTTAGGCAGCATCTGAGGAGTGGGACTGTCGACATTTCGAGCATAAGCTCTTCATCAGGAATTCCTGTGCTTTCCAAGCATCATACCTTTTGACTCTGATCTCCAGCATCTGCAGGCCTCACTTTCTCTCATGTCTAGTTTGTGTCTTGTTGGCTTTATTCTCAGAAAAATAGACTCATTTTTCTCCTTTACATTTGTTAACATTTGCACTCATTTATTATTCTCTCTCTCCTTAACCACCATTGTCACTGCCTTTGTCTTTTGCACCTCTTCTGTTCCACTTCTCCTTCCTTCCCTATGTCTACAGCTGAAAAGAAATGTTATTTTCTGAGGAAGAGTCACAGTGGACTTGAAACATTCACTCGCTTTTTTTCTTGACAGATGCTACCAGATGGACTGAGTTTCCCACCACCCCCTGGGTGGCCTTTAAATTCCTTGTCTGGCAGTTGCAGAAGCAACTCAGCTTGACACAGTGCACCATGAAACAGTCTCCACTCTGAAAATCAGTCCCTGGGGTCAGTGGAAATTCATGCAGATCTTCCATTTCTCTCAAAAGACAGACTGAAAAATCAGGAAAAGAAGGCACCAAGAATGAAGGAGTTGCAAGAGGCCATTTTAGATTCTCTCAGTTCTGTAGAAGGGTCACTAGACCCAAAACATAAACTCCACCTTCTCTCCACTAATGTTGCCAGACTGCTGAGGTTTTCCTGCAATTTCTGGTTTTGTCTCTAGATCACAGTTAGCACATTCAACCAACTACAATAGAGAATGCAGCTGCTATTGATGCTAATGGTTTCTTGGGAGAAGAGTAAAATATTAAAGTTCTTTTTGTTCTCTCTCGGGACATTATTATCAATTGTTGGCCAGCATATTTTTATCCATCCCGAGTTCCCCTGAGAAGGTGGTGGCTGCAATCCATGTGCTGTAAGTAGATCCACAATGCCACTGGACAGGGAATTCTGGGATTTTGACTCAGCGACATTGATGCAATGGTACACGTTTCCAAGTCAGGATGGTGAGAGGGTGGTGGTGTTCCCATGTACCTGCTGCTGTTGACCTTCTAGGTGGTGTGATCATGGCTTTGAAAGGTGCTGTCTAAAGATCTTTGGTGAATTGCTGCAGTGCATCTTGTAGATGTTGGGACTAAGTTCAGTGATGGAGGGAATGTGATGGTGAATATCATGCCAATCAGGATGCCCAAAAACTTAAAGGGACAGCAGCTTAAGAGGAAATTACAACAGTTCACTCACAAGCAAAGCTTCAGAATTTTCTGCAGGCAACACAGTGACCTCAATATCTGAGAAGTCTGGGGTCACGTAATTAGAAAAGGATCTTGATTCAAACATGGAACAATCTCAGAACTTTGACATAGACCCGTGAGCATAGAAGTTCCAGGCAGGATGGATGGTGCCTCAGCTCCATTAGCAGAAGTTTACTGTAAACAATGCAAACGTCCAACAGTGAGGAATGAACATAGGATTAACTGGATAGTTAGAGAAAAACTTCAAGCTTCAGAAACACACAACCAAGAGGTAGTTTAATAACTGGAAGTATCTAGTGAAGAGCTAGCCAGGGAAAAAGAGGTTTTTAAATCCAAATTGGACCAAGCCAATTCTGAATGCTCAGAACATTCTGAAGAAGGAACCCTGGACCTGAAATGTTAATGTTGCTTTCTCTCTATAGATGCTGCCAGATTTGCTGAGTTTTTCCAGTAATTTTTGTTCTTGTTGCTGACTTCCAGCATCTGCAGTTCTTTGCTTTTGTCTTGAACACTCTTGGTTATTTGAATAAATGTTAGCTAAAGTGGGTCTCAATAACAAACCATTGAAGCTTTCAAGGATTCTTTCAGTATTAATAATAATTAAAATTTATTACTAAATGTTAGCTGTCACACATGATGAGGATGAAATACCTAAAATAAACTTCTCTACTACAAACCTAGCTATTAGTCGTCACTCGGTATCAAGCTTTGTAGACTGAAAAGGAACAATTTCTAATGGAAATCACAAGGTTATAGCAGCTACTGATAAAAGCAACAAAAAAAACGATTTCTACATCTTGCACTCCAACAGCAGTGACCAGTTGGTAGAGGTTTAACTGAAGAATAAGGTAATGCTATGTGAAAACTGCTTCAAAAATAAGAAATGTTGTTATTTGGATCAGAGGACTCTGATTAGAGAAAAACAAGTACTTGCAATTGATAACAACAAGATTACAGAAAATCTCGATGAGATCTGTGGAGATACAGCCAACACTGTTAAGAATTTGACAGACACACTGAAGAGATTGAGAACAAGAAATGCTGGAGATCACAACGGGTCAGACACCATCCATGGAGAGAGAGCAAGCTAACATTTAGAATCTAGATGATTCTTCATCAGAGCTGAAGTAAAGTGTGGAGGGGACAGCATTTATGCTAATAGTTTGGGGGTGTGGGGGGTAGTGGGTAGCGGGTGCTGGTGGAGAAAAGATGTTGATAGTTCAGTTTAAGTGATCAGAATGTGAGAATGGTAGAACAATGGTGGGTCTCCTGCCAGACTTCAAAGGACAGTAAGTGGAATGGGTGGAGGGGAGGAATGGTAAAAGAAAAGGAAGAAATGTTCACAACTTAAAGGTGTTGAACTCAATAATAACTCCAGAAGGCTGTAAAATAACCAGTTTGAAAATGAGATGTTCCTCCAGTTTGCACTGTGTTTCATTTGAACACTGCACATGCAGATGACAGGCAAATGGGCATGTGAGCAGGACATTGGGTTAAAATGATCGGCAACGGGAAGGTTGGGGTCCTGCTTGCGCACGGACTGGAGGTATTCTGTAAAGCGGTCACTCAGTCTGCATTTGATTCCTCCACTATAGAGTAGGCCACATTGGATGTAGCGAATACAATACACAAGATTGGAGGTAGTCCAGGTGAAATACTGCTTCACCTGGAAACACTGTTTAGGCCCTTGGATGGTGAGCAGGGAGGAAGTGAAGGGCAGCTTTTGCACCTTCTGTGGTTGCATGGAAAGATGCCATGGAGAGGTGTTGGTGATTGTGAAATGGACTAGGGTGTCCCAGAGGGAACGATCCCTGTGAAATGCAGACTGGGGGAGTGAGGCGTAGATGTGCTTGGTGGGGGCGTTCTGCTGGAGTTGTTTGAAATGGTAGAGAAAACCATTTGAAATGGTTCAAATCCTTTGAACATGGATGCAGATGGGATGAAAGTGAGGACAACGGGGACCTAATCATGGTGTTGAGAGTGATGGGAAGGGGCAAGGGCGGAAGCACGGGTGATAGGTTGGATACGGTTAAGGGTCTGCCAACCACAGTGAGTGGGAAACCACGGTTATGGAAGAAGCAAGTCATGTCAGCAACAGTGTTTTAGAAGGTGGCATCATGTGAAGGATGCAATAGATAAAGGAACTGGGAGAATAGGATGGAGTTCTTGCAGGACATGGGGTGTGATGAGCTGTAGTGAAGGTAGCTATGGGGGTTAGTGGCTTTGTAGTAGATGGTAATGGACTGTTTGTTCCCTGAAATGGAGACAGAGAGGTCAAGGAAACTGAAGAGGTTATAACTTGAGAAAAACATTCTGCTACAATTAACAAATGATGATCTGATGTCTGATCTCTTTACTTAAACTGGAAGAGGATTATTCTAAAAAAAAGCCTTCATTAGTGAAAGAAATCAAATTCACAACAATGTGACCTTTTTGTAATTATAGTTCTTTCAACTTACTTTGCTGTACTTGTCCCTCATAATGTGTTCACTCTGGATTGGAGAGACCAGATGCAGATTGGGAGACACTTTGTGAACATTTACTCTCATTATGCAAGCCTGACCACAACTTCCAGTTGCCATTTTAATATACCATGCACACACTTCTGACTGAGCTCTGATGCAATGTTCTAGTGAAGTGCATTACAAGCTGGGGAATGACACCTTACTTTTCATTTTGGCACAATACAGCTTTCTGAACTCAATAATAAGTTCAGTATATTCAGATCACGACATATGGCCTCCATTTTGTTTCCTCTACCTTCAACACCCCCATGTCAGGTTTTCCTGGTTCTGCTTTCAGTCATTAATACCTACCAATAACATTGATTGTGATGATCCATTTAGACAGTGAACCGATTCCTCACTTTGACCCATTCATCCACTGCTCAGAACAAAATTTTAATTTAAAAAGAGAAATTATATTTCTATTGGTGTAGAGTCAGGCTGTATGTAGCTCAGTACTAGAAATAGTGAGTCAAATTCCTTAAGTAACAAGTAAAGAATTAGTTTATTGTTAAAAAAAAGACTTACTCAGCCAAAGACAGAAAGAATACATATATGTTTTAGAGTGTTTAAATATACATACAACTAACATTTTTGAAAAATAATACAACTAAAAAATATAAAACTCTACAAAGAATTATCTTAAATGTATGAGAGCAAAATACTGTGGATGCTGGAATTCTAAAATTAAAACAGAAAATGTGGAGAAATTCACAAAGTCTGGTCAGCATCTGTGAAGAGAGAAGCAGCATTAATGTTTCAAGTTCAGTATTGTCTTCTTGAGAAATCTCATTCTGGACTCAAAGCATTAACTTTGACTCACTTTCTACCATTTTTATCTTGAAAGTATTTTGACCAGGGGAAGTTAAATTTTGTTAAATTAAAAAAAAACAATTATTCATAGCTTGAGCCAAACATTGATCTGCATTCAAAATCTCACAAGCTGTTGGTACATGGGTGTCTTCCTGGATCAGTTATGGCTAGTTGAAGTCATTTTTCTGCAGACAGTGGTGTAGAGTTTGAATTTTCTTTCAGGAACCCTCCTTTTGTAGTAATGGGCTGTACCAGTTAGTTTTCAATTCACAGTATCTGATGAGATAGGTTTCAGACATTAGATTCCAGGGACTGTGCCACAGTCAGTCAGTCAGCTGTTCAGGGCAGTCAGAGTAAGGATCACCTCCTCATAACAGGTGAGGAGCTGAAGGCAGCCATTGTTTTTTTTATCAGCCTATTGTAGCATCCCCTCATAGAGTGAGAGAGAAGCAGCTGTTAAGGGAGATGAAAGAGAGATGAAAGTGGATGGCACAGCTGTGCCAATGGGGAGACGTCCTGAGCAAATGAGAAGGCAGTGCAGAGGGCATGCAAAGTTTGTGGTGTTGAGGGAGTGGGGTTGGAGTTGGTGAAAGCACTTGGGGATGATGTTGCAAGCAATATTAAGAGTGATAGACCATGAACTTTGGAGGGTCAGGCATCAGAGCGGAGAAAGTCATTGGCATTCTTCCTACATTACTATGCATTCCTCCTGTCAGCTGCAACTAGATGGCAAACCTGGAGCAGGCTGACATGGGCTGGCCTCCTCTGCCAGTCCTGTGGGACGAGGGTGTAGTGCTTTGAATGTCGGTTTGCTTGCTGAACTGAAGGGTTCATTTTCAGACGTTTCATCACCATACTAGGTAACATCTTCAGTGAGCCTCCGAATGAAGGAACAGTAGGTCAGAGCTCAGAAGATGCTGAAAAAAATAAGTGCAAAATACCATTGTGTTATGGAGGGGGATACAGTTAATCTAAAATGGTAATTTAAATCTCTGACACAAGTCTTAGCAAGGCAAGGAAGTATTTTGGATTGCATACTGATGTGAAAAGGATACCAATCCAAAAGGGCTAAATTGAAGAAGCTCATTTCACTGTGGGAGGCAATGCAGAAGCAACTTCCAGTTCAGGAGAGAATAAAAGTTCAGAGAATAAAAGTCAACAGTAGACAATTCATTTGGTCCAGGATTTGCAATGGAATTTTGGCTTAGGAAGCAGAGAAAAACTAAAATTTCACTGTAAGATCTGTGGAATTGCAGAGTAAAAACTAGGCAACTTGAAGGAGCTGCAACCGAACAGCAAAAGATACCTGTGATTCAACACCCATGGTTAGCAAAGCAATGATTAACCCAAAGAATAGTTTGGATTGTGTCCAGCAGCAAGATTACATATCCTGCAATTCTGAGTCTTAATGCCAGAAATACCATTCACTGCGGAGTGAGCAGTCAGTAACCGGGAACAGAGTCGGTCACTGATTGATATGCTGGCCACTGGTCATCCACATCACCAAATATGGGTTGATCCAGGAAAGGGGTTGTGGGACAGATTGTTGAATGAATCAGTAAAAGACAAAGACATGCGTGGAGACAAAATGGAGGTATAAAAGCTCCTGGAAAGTGAGAATGAGCGGAGTCAGTAGAGACCATTTCTGATTTTGAAATCCCATTAATTCTCATTTTAGAATCCCATTTATTGCAAGGTGTGCTGGTAAGACCAGTGACCCCAGAATTTAATGCCCTCTTCATTAGCGGGTTGGGTGGTGGGGTATTTAATTGGGTTGCAGACTTTAATGTTCAATGTCTCTCTGCGCCTACCCTGCTTACATCAGTGGCTGGAAGGCCAATGGTCTACCTCTCCAATTTTCTGTCAATTGCAGCCATTAAGTTGGCAATTAATGCCCATTTAAAAGCCTCAGTCCAGTGCTGGTGGTATTTGATGGGGAGGTGATGGGTAAGTGATTATGTTGTTGGACTAGTAATGTAGAACTCCAGTTAAATGTTTTGAGGGCCTGGGTTTGAACCCTGCTATGGAAGATGGGGACATTTGAATTCAACTTGAAAAACACTGAATAAAAAGCTAGTCTTACAACCACTATCATTTGTTGTAAAAACCCATTTGTTTTCCTGATGCCCTTCAGGAGGGGTGATCTGCCATCCTAACCTGGTCAGTCTCCATGTGGCTCCAGACCTACAGCAATGTGGTTAATAATACAACTGCCCTCTTGGCAACTAGGGAAGGGCCATGAATGCTGGCCCAGCCAGCAACACCCACATTCCATGAACAAATACAAAAGATATGTGCCACAACTGGACCACAGTTCAGAGCCTGTGATCCCAGGACTGAACTCAACTGAATTCAGAGAGATCTGCAACTCCTTTTGTTAATAGGCCATAGTGGATTGTGGCTAAGGCTCTGGCAAAGGTCCCTGTGATAATTATAGAAAAAATCATATCTGAAAATTGTCCTCTGTCACCCTTGAAGCCTACTATTTGTGCTGGAGCAAGCACAGCTAAGGTGAATTAAAAGAATATGTCACACATCAAAACAAAATGTCCTCATAAAATTACTCGTATAATTGGCACGGCTGTTACTGGGGCTACATTGGATTAATTTGAAAAAATTCTTTGAAATTGGATTTTCATGTTGTGATAAAAATATCATGCATAACAAAAATTAGGATTTACATTTTGTAATGTAATAGCTTCCTCTGTTGGAGGCTATAGGGATAACAGTTATAAAATATAAATGGTTTGTATATGTTATGCAAAGTGAAGGGAGGTAGGTTCTTAATAAGACTCTTGGGAAGGAGAGGTTGTGTCGGGTCAGGACTGGGGAAGGGTTGTGTCGGGTCAGGACTAGGGGAGAGGTTGTGTCGGGTCAGGAGAGGAGAAGGGTTGAGTGTTCTTAAGACTGGGTCAAGCTGGCAGTGTGGTCCCAAGATTCCTGGTTCTGGGAAAGTGGGGTTCAGGCACATAGACCCATATCTCTACATTTCAGGCAGGCTTGAAGGGGTTAGCTGGCAACTAAATGCATCTAAACACAGTTTGCCTCTGAGTTTCTGCCTCTCTCCACTGGACTCATGATTAGTGCCCTTTCGGTTGCCAGAAATTCTAAGTTGTAACTCTGGCCTCCCCCTAAAAAGATGTAATTTTCTCCCATTTTAGTGTGTAGGTCTTTTGACATTAAAAGAGAGTTTTGTAGTTACTTTGAAGATGAGTTTAAAATTAATTTAGGGGATGTATGCATTACTGCTGGAGTTAGCATCTATGGTCCTTGAGAAGGTGGTGGTGATCTGCTTCTGGAACTATTATTGTCTGTTTGGTCTAGACAGACTGATGTTGTGGTGAGGGAAGGAGTTTCAGGATTTTGACCTAACGACAATGGAGGAAAAATGAAATATTGAGAAGTGGTTTGCCCATGTGTCTCCCGCTATTGCCCTTCCAGCTGGTAATGTTTGTGGGTCTGGAAGGTGTTGTCTAAGGGATCTTTGGGAAAGTTGGTGAGATGTAGGTTCGTATCAATTCCCCCCAGACTCCTCCCCACTGCCTCTTGCCCTGTGTTCAGTTCTTACAATCCCTGCTACTCCTGTAACTTTCCATCCTCCGCCCATTTATGCAGACTGCAGACCCCCAAACTCTGACAAATTCTGTGTATATTTGTCCCCGCAAGAACCCATCAGCCCTTCGCTGATCCAGGCCATTTCCACCCTGGCCTTTCTTGGATACCCTTGCCCAACTTACCTTTCCTCCTTTTACCAGTTTCCCTTCCATACCTTTTAGACACCAGCACCCCTTTGTCATGTGTTCAGAAGCTTGCCCTTCAGCGTAAGCTGCCTTCTATTTGCCACTAGTCTGTTAGACTTTAAGATGGCCGACAGAGGCAGCCTGACTTCCTCCTGTTGGATATCTCAGCCATACCTGGGGAAGTACAGTGCAGTAAATGGAAGCATCACACAAAAAGCCATATAACTATCAGGACAAAGGAGCAAGTACCTGCCCCAAAGTCAAGAAGGAGTGCCCATCATAAAATACATAAAGCTATTTGTAATGAGGAATCTAAAATGTCAAGTTTCTCGATTAGCTGGGAAGATGAATGTAATTCCAGCGAGTTATACTTTGGATGAGATGTTGTTGTTTACTGATGATAAGCTTGTCATAATCTGCTGCTGAATATGTTGACCACTACCAGCTGATTGAGAGATCTTAACTGCAGATGTTTATCTCGAGGGTGGGAATCTGAAATTTGGTGTCACTCTTGCCAGTCTTCTCACCACCTCCAGGAAAATCCCACCAAATTAGATATTCTCGTTGGCATGATTCATAGAATGTGAGCATTTACTGATTTAATTCTTATTAATAAGTTTAAAAAATAATCGCTTAACCATCCAAGAAAAGCATTGATGCATCATGATTCTCTAATTCCTTGGATTTAGAGAAGTCATAATCGGACCCCTGGGCTGAATTGTCCAAACCCTTAGGTTTTTGTTTGCAGGACCTTTTTTCAGGTCTTGAACTCTTTTCTTTACAGCAGAAGGTACATTGGGTTCAGAAGGTGGAAGGTAGACAGCTTTGTCTGTTGCTAAGAAAGCCATCTGCCATCATGCCGTCAACAGTAAGAGGCAATAGCCGGAACAATGATTCATGGGAAATGCCCTCCTTTGGGCAGAGGCTGGTATTGCATCAGTCCCAGCCCTATCAACCTTTGGGAAATCCTCAGACTGCTGTGGGAATGCATCAGTCTTATCGTTTCCAGCTGGTAAACACTTCAGAACTTTGAAATCTTACACAGACCTAGTCTCTTGCTGTGTCACCTCCTCTGTAATGGTAGGTTTTAAAATACCATGGGACCCATATGTCACTGGAAAACCTGCCTTCTGTTGCAAATATTTAATACTGACAACTGAGAGGCATAGATAGAGTCGATAGCCAGAGACTATTTCCCAGGGCAGATATGGCTAACACGAGGGGTCATAGTTTTAAGTTGGTTGGAGGAAAGTATAGAGGGGATATCAGAGGCGGGTTCTTTACACAGAGAGTTGTGAGAGCATGGAATGTGTTGCCAGCAGCAGTTGTGGAAGCAAGGTCATTGGGGACATTTAAGAGACTACTGGACATGCATATGGTCACAGAAATTTGAAGGTGCATACATGAGGATCAGTGGTCGGCACAACATCATGGGCTGAAGGGCCTGTTCTGTGCTGTACTGTTCTATGTTCTATGTTCTATGTTCTATCTAACTAAATACTCTTCATTGCTTTACATTCGTGGACACTTGGGTTGCTGCAATTTGTCATGCAAGAAGATACCAAGTAGGCCATTTAGGACCACAATGAGGAAATAGTCTTTCTCTCATAAGGTGGTTACCTGTGGAACTCGTTACTATAGAAAACTGGGTCGTAATATCGTAGAGTCATAGAGGTGTATAGCACAGGAACAAACCCTTTGACCCAACTCATCCATACCAATCAGATATGCTAAATTAATCCAGTCCCATTTGCCTGGATTTGGCCAATATCCCTCTAAACCATTTCTATTCAGGTACCCAAAAGATGCCTTTTAAATGTTGTAATTCTATCAGCCTCCACCACTTCCTCTGGCAGTTCCGTCCATACATGCACCACCCTCTGTGTGAAAAAGTTGCCCATTAGGTCCCTTTTAAATCTTTCCCCTCTCACCTTAAACCTATGCCCTCTAGTTTTGGACTTCCCTACCCTGGGGAAAAGACCTCGACTATTCAACCTATCCATACCCCTCATGATTATAAACCTCTATAAGTTCACCCTTAAAACTCCAACACCCCAGGGAAAATAGCTCCAGCCTATTGAGCTTCTCCCTATAGCTCAAACCCTCCACCCTGGCAATGTGCTTTTAAATCTTTTCTGAACCCTTTCAAGATTAACAACATCTGTCCTATAGCAAGGAGTATATTTAAGAAAAGGACCGCTAACTGTTTCGATATGAAGGTATCAAGGGATATGGAGAGAAAGCAGAAGTATGGCATTGGGATAATGGATCAGCCACGATCATAATGACTGGCAGAGCAGTCTCAAAGGCTGAATGGCCTATTCCTGCTCCTACTTTCTATGTACATGGCCTGAAGCTGGATCTTGTTGGCAAGCTTGTCGGACCCACATTCTTCCTTACATTTACTTATCCACTAACTCCCTCCACCCTCTCCACTTCCTACCTCCAAAGGCGTCTTCAGGGTTTGGAAATTTCATCCACTGACTGCAGAATGCTGTGACATTGAATATCAATGCAGTTTAATTAAGTCATCGCAACTTTGACATTTATCTTCAAGAAATTAAAGAAAGGGCAGGGAAAGAACAACATGTGAACGTAATTAAAATTAAAACCTATTTAACAGGTACTGAAAGCTGAAAGCTGTTGAAATCAGAGACACAATTTTTGAACAATCCTTGCTCTGATAATGTCAGGCATCAAAGGTTTTTCACTACCATTAGGCACGTCTGGTTTAGGTAATTTTATGAAATCACAGTACCAGGGTGAGAGAGGGGAGCCGGGGAGGGGGAGGTTTGTAATATAACAATGCATCTCTGCAAATTATGCTGCCAATAATTTTAGACCATTAATTCAACATCTAAATTGTGGACTTGTCTGTCTCTTCATCAGCAGTACAGCTTCATAAAATGACCTAATTCTCTGCTGCCTTTATAATCTTGATTACATTCATTCCTTGTGAAATGAGTTTGCTTAATCTGAAGTTAAATTTGTTCATCTCTAAATAATGTTCTAAACTCCCTCAAGGTTCAGTGGTTAAACGTGCCTAACATCCACATAGAATGCCATAGTGTCACTTTAACAAGTGCTGTTTAAATGGAAAATACAATTAAAAACCTTTCCAAACTCCAAAACATCAAAGTCTAGAACTTTTATTGTGCCCAGCATGTGCTGCCCTGAAGGCATGGCAAATCCCTTCACAATTGGTGTACCAGGTTACTTTTGTTCTGCTACACCAGAGATGATTAAACCTCTCGCCTAACAACACTCTTTCCTGGTGATCTCTTTCATTCTGTCTTTCATTGGGATGGTCAGGAGCTCCACCCATAACAATCACCACAAACAAGGCCCTGTGGAACTGATGGGGAAGACCAGGATATGTTCTATTTTGTTTGGAATTTAAATTTCCAGTTCTTCTGCTGTTTATCATTAACATATTCAAACCCTTCATCCTGCTCTGCCATTGAATAAACATTGTCGTTCATCTGATTACTCCACTTTCCTGCCTGACCTGGCTAACCTTTGACCCCATTGCTTGACCAGAATCTGGATATACTTTAGCATAGAATCAGGAGAGCCATAGATTTTTAAAATCCAATTCCAATGCATCTATTTCATACATTAGGAATCCTCCTAATTATTGCTCAAAGTGAGACAACCACTTTAACGCCAGATAGAATTGTACTATTTGCAATGTCATGCTGGAGTCTCCTGTCCACTGTTGATTTGGTTGCACTTCCTTTACCTTATTTCACACAAGGCCCTATAAATTTAAATTTATTTGGCATGATTTTTAATATTGGCAGCAACAATCATGGGCGTTAAATATTGCAAATAGTAAATACTCATGATGTTTTCAATAAGCAGGACCTTTCATCTAATTGACAAGGATTGCATTTGATCTCAGAACCTAGAGGTATGTTGGTATTTAAATCCACTCATCATGCAGTTCCATTAACAAAACAACCAGAGAATGATTGCACTTTAAGAATTCTGAGCATTAATCCTAACCACTGTGGTAGTTCTTTTCTTTATGATCTCATCTGTCAATATATTAATATTAAATGATACCTCAGATTTAAAAATATTTCACTCATGATCATGCATTATGTAAAAAGAATCAGAGACTGTGTTTCAATTATTCATGAAACATGAAATTCAGTTTTCCAGAAGCAAGAGGAAAGATAGGCACGTATTAAGTGCTAGATACACATCATATGGCTTTTGATATTATTATCAAAGATTACAAAATAGCATGCTCTGTATATTTTATCCTCCATAATATAAAGTATCATATTCCAGAATATTTACAAAAGAGTGCTTTCAAATCAAATTGTACTCCTGTGGAAAGTACAGTGAAAAGATATCAATTCTCTCTGAGGTGGCATGGATTAATACTTTAATCAAAATACAAGACCATCTGCCAAGTGTTCTGAATGTTACAACACTGTGTAGTTGGGAAAGCTACTTTGAAACATTGTGTTTACTTCAGATGCAATCATTACATCGTCAAGACATTGTAAAGGACTTCACAGCGAATGAATTAGTCCTGAAGTTGGGGATTTCTACTGCCTTCCAAAAATACACAAAGCCAACACACCTGATCATCTCATTGTGTCAGGCAACAGAACCCTGTGTGAGAACCTCTCTGGCTATGTCAAGGGCATCTTGAAACCCATTGTACAGGGCTCCCCAGCTTCTCTCGCGACACTACAGATTTCTTACAGAAACTCAGCACCCATGGACAAGTTGAAATGGGAACATTCCTCGTCACAATGGACATTTTGGCACTCTTTACCAGTGCTCCCACAATGAAGGCATGACTGTGACAGCTTCAGTACTCAATACCAGGCACCATCCTGCAATTCATCTGCTTCATCCTTGACCACAACGTTTTCACCTTTGACAACCAGTTCTTCATCCAGATGCACAGAACAGCCATGGGGACCAAATATGCACCACAATATGCCAACGTGTTCAAGCACAAGTTTGAACAAGACTTCTTTGCTACACGAGACCTCCAACAAGTACTATACACTAAATATATTGACAGCATTTTGTTCCTCTGGACCATGGCAAGGAATCACTAAAACAACTGCACAGTGATAACAACGGGTTTCATCCCAACATCAGACTTACCATGGACTACTCTTTAGTGTCTGTCTCATCCTTGGACACACATCTCAGTCAAGGATGGGCAACTCAGTACCTCACTCTACCGCAAACCCAAGGATAACCTCACGATGCTGCAATTTTCTAGCTTCCACCCTAAACCTGTTAAAACAGCCATCCCCTATGGACAAGCCCTACACAGGATCTGTTCAGATGAGGAGGAAAGTGATGGACACCAGAAGGTGCTGAAGGATGCCCTCATAAGAACAGGACATGATGTTCAACTCATCGATCACCAGTTCTGACGTGCCACAGTGAGAAACCAGAATGACCTCCTCAGGAGACAGACACAGAATGCAATCAATAGGGTACCCTTCGTTGTCCATTATTTCCCAGAGTGGAGAAACTACGCCATGTTCTTCGCATTGTTGATGAGGATTAGCACCTCACCAAGACCTTCCCTGCGTCTCCACTTCTCGACTTTAAGCAATTGCCAAATCTTAAACAGACCATTGTTCGCAGCAAACTACCCAGCCTTCAGGACAACATTAACCACAACACCATACAACACTGTCATGACAACCACTGCAAGACGTGTCAGTGTGTCGACATGGATACCACCATTACACATGAGGACACCACCCCCTGTGTATGCGGCAGGTATTCATGTGACTTGGCCAATGTTGTTTATCTCATATGTTGCAGGCAAGGATACCCCGAGGCATAGTACATTGGTGAGATGATGCAGACTCTGTGACAAAAGATGAATAGACACCATGCACAATCACCAGACAAGATGTTCCTCCCAGTGGGGGTACACTTCAGTGGTCAGGGACATTTGGCCTCAGATCTTCAGGTGACCATCTCCTAACCGGACTTCAGGATATGAAACAATGCAGAGTTGTCGAGCGGAGGCTAATAGCCAAGTTTGATACCCATGAAGATGGCCTCAACTGGGACCTTGGGTTCATGTCACACTACACGTGACCCCACTACACTATACACTCTCTCACATACACACTCACAAGTACAGATACACTCACACAGCCCTCTCTCATACACAGGCTGTCTCTTAGACACATACATATATACATCCCTCACACTCACACCCATACACATACCCTCTCACAGGCCTAAACCCCATCATACTGATGCACACACTCTACCAAACACATACACACACATGCACACAGGTAAGTCTATGGGGTGAATTTGCATCTGCAGAATTGTATTTGCAGATACATTCTATTTTTGCTCAAAAACACAACCTGCAGGCAGTCAGTGCAGGCAGTCAATCCAAATAATATTTTATAAATTCCTACTTTGGAAATAGAGCCGGCCTGACTCAAGATTGGAATACAGACAGACTCTAACCTCACACATTTAATGCATTGTCTGAGTTGAGATGTCACCTTTTTTTATAAAACCTTATGTTATCTTGAGAATGTTAAAAGAAGTTCTGGGATTTACATATTAATGAACCGAAACATGCAAACCATCCAATAGATGATAGACTTAACAGCAATTTGGGTTTGTTCAATATATCATTTGAGTTGCATGATGCTGTGATCTTTTGTTTTAAATTCTGTGTCTTATGATCCTGCCCCACTAGTTACATGATGAAGAGCAGCACCTTTCCAAATAAACCTGTTGGACCATAACCTGGTGTTGTATGATTTTTAACTTCGCCCTGAAGTACTGTATGGTCATTGCAAAGAAAAAAGATTTAGTGCAATTAATGTTCAGCTCACCTCTAAACGTAGGTTCTCAACCTCTTGCAATGCATGATCTTTTCCTCAACAAGGAGAGAGGAGAATCTGAAATTGCCAAAGCATAAACAGTGATACTTAATTCTGTGTGGGACATACTGTGGGTGTTAGCATAGGAAAATAATTCACACAGAGATCACAGCAGAAATGATATGGCCAGGGAACAGCATTCAATTATGTGTAAGTACCACGAATAACACAGGCTTCATAATCAGCAGTTATGGGAAGCAATAGAACAAGGCTAAACAAAGGTCAAGTAAATGTACATGCCATGCATACTCAAGACTAAAATTACAAAATAATGTTGGGATCTTCTACATAAGCAGACATAGAGAGGGAGTCATTAAAAGTATTGTAGGACTGCAGTGGTGCCATTAGCAATACAATACAATACAATACAACACAGCAACAGGCCCTTCTGCCCACCAAACCTGCACCTATTTGGATCTGTGTTTAAATCCACTCATCATGCAGTTCCATTAACAAAACAACCGGATTTTGATTGCACTTTAAAATTAATTCTCACCGCTGTAGTAGCTCTTTATGATCTCATCTGTAAATATATTAAGTGATACCTCAGGTTTAAAAATATTTCACTCATGAACATGCATTATGTAAATAGAATCAGAGACTTATTTAGACCCATATGCCGACCCATATTTATTGCCTATATGCAGTTTCTATCCGTCTGATCGCCTCCTGTTCATGTACCTATTAAGATACACCTTAAACATTGTGAACATGCCTGCTTCAACCACTTCCACTGGCAGGTACCCACAACCCTCTGTGTGAAAAGCTTTTCCCACACTTCTCCCCTAAACTTTCCCCCTCTCACCTTGAATCTGTGTTATCTTGCAGTTAACCTTTCCACCCTGGAAAAAGCTTCTAACTATCCACTTTATCTATGCCTCTTATAATTTGTAGACCTCTATCAGGTTACCACTCAGCCTCTATATTTCCAGTAAAAACAATCCAAGCTTATCTAACCTCTCCTCATAATGAAAACCCTCCTGACCAGGTAAAATCCTGATAAACTTTCTCTGTACCCTCTCCAAAGCTTCCATGTCATTCTATTAGTGTGGCAACCAGAACTGCACAAATGTTCCAAATATGGCCTAACTAGAGTTTTATGCACCTGTAACATAATTTGCCAATGTTTATATTCCATGTCCTGGCCAATAAAGGCAAGTGTGCTGCATGCATTCTTGCCACCTTATCCATCTGTGTGCCATGTTCAGGGCTCTGTGCACCTACATATCAATGGAACAACACTGGTTAATGATCCCCATTTTGAAAAGCATCCTTCCATCACTACTGTGTTTTCTTTGACCAAGCAGTTTTGTATTCATCTAGCTGGCTCACTCCAGATCCCACGAGACTTTACCTTTTGTACCAGCCTGCCATGATGTACCTTATCAAATGGCTTACTAAAGTCCATATAGATAACATCCCTTGCCCTTCCCTCATCAATCATCCTTGACACCTCCTCAAAAAACTCAATCAGGTTGGTGAGACATTACCTTCCCCACACACACCAATGCTGCCTATCATTAACAAGTCCATTTGCTTCCAAATGTGAATAAATTTTGTCTCTTAGTATCTTCTCCAACAACATCCCCACCACTGACATCAGGCTCACTGACCTGCAATTACCTGGATTATTTGTTTGCCTTCTTAAACAAAGGAACGGCATTGGCCATTCTCCAGTCCTCTGGAACTTCACCTGTGATCAACGAGGTTGTAAAGGTATCTGTTAAGGCCCCAGTTAATTCCTCCCTGGCCTCCCATTGTCTACTGGGATGGACCCCATTTGGCCCTGGGGAAGTATCTATCTTAATACATTTCAAGACACCCAACACTTCATAATGTTGACCTGCCCAAGAGTATTCACACACCTTTCCCTAACCTCAATATCCCTCATGTCCCTCTCTTTGGTGATGTAAAGTACTCATTAAGGATCTCACCCATTTCATCTGGCTCCACACATAATCTCCCTATTTTATCCATGAGTATATGTATCTGAAAACTTACAGAATTATGGTCACTATTCCCAAAATGCTCCCCAATGAAACATTGATCACCTGGCTGGGCTCATTTTCCAGTACCAGATGCGGTATGGCCCCTTCCCTTGTTGGACTATTCACATATTTTTTTCAAAAAGCTCTTCTGGAAACACCTAACAAATTGCTCCCCATCCAAATCCCCAACACTGAGGGAATCCTAGTTAATACGGGGACATTAATATCACCCACCACAACAACACTGTTATTTTCACATCTTTCCACTACCTGATGACATATCTTTTCCTCTATCTAGTGCTATCTCTCAGCAGCCATGTTTGTTTCAATGTTGTGATGTGGAATCTAGGTAGTAAAAGTGGATATTCCTTCATTGGTGCAACTACAAAATCCTCATTAAACATAGCACCCTGCTAACAGCTCATGTACTAATTAGCATAGATGAAAATATTATTCTTTTATCCTTGCAACCAGAAGTAGCTGTGATCCTCTAAACTCCAGCACACTGTCATTTGACAGGTAATGCTCAAACCTGGAGCTTTCTCCTAATATTTCAATTGCATTGATCCTGGAGGTTGATCAAGGGTGAAAGTAAAAATGTTCCAATGTTCATGCTAAAGTGACATTACACACAATGCACCTGAACAAAAGCCCTGGCCCACAATGAGACTAATCTTCCACTCAAAAGGCCAATCAAGAGCTGTGAAGGAACTCATCACCAGGAGTTTGAGACTATAGGAAAACTACGGATAATCTGAATATAAAGATCTGAAAAAGGACACAAGACATTAACTCCAATTTCTCTCTACAGATGCTACCAGACCTGCTGAGAATTTCCAGCAATTTCTGTTTTTGTTTTGTTTGTGATTTCTATCATCTGTAGTCCTTTTGGTTTTCTGAATATAATGATGTCAGTCACGTTCGACAATCATTATTGGGCAAATGGACAACAGCAAAAAGAATAATCACAGGCTAGCACAGGTATGATGGGTAAAATATCTTCTTTCAGGCTGCATTAGTAATGATGTAACTGACCAACAGAATACCATGTACTTGGAACAAGATTTCCAAGAAAAAAATTTCTATTTCTATGAAAAGATAGATGCAAACCTTCAGAATAGGAATAATGCTTATAAATATAGGTGCTGGGTTCAGTATTACATTGCTAGTTTATTCATAAATTAGCTTTGGTACCATCAGCAGATACTTGTTTGAACTGTTGATATTTTTTATGAACCAGTTTAGAATGTGTTATGATACACCTCTGGAGCAGGTGTGACTTGAACCTGTGCCTTTTGAGAGCACCCCCCAATTAGATGTCACAATTAGATGCCACAATAGGGCTTAATATAGTAAAAGGATGAGCTTTGTTGACTGAATTCTCTTTCACTATCTCAATCCTTCATATGAAGTACATTCCTCCTCATTCTCTGCTCCATACGCAGAATACCCACACTACAGAATGGTAAAGTGCCCAGGACTAGGTTAATTTGATGTCCTCAGACATATATTTTTCCTGAGAGAGTCATATTGAATGTAATCCCTCTAAATGAAGGAAGTTAAGAATCTGTTTCGAGGGAGGAGAGGATTTGTGGATGAGAAGGAATAAAATAATTACAGAAGCTGTTTTAGATTATCTCAACAGGTTTCCCAATAAACAGGGAGAGATTCACAGCTGGCTGGCTGTCAGAGTAGAAAATAGCAGGAGAGTCAAGATCAAGCAAATCCAACTTTGTCGGAGTGGGGTGGGGGAATTGAAAACTGAGAATCATTGGGAGACATGATTGGTCGGCTTTTCATAGGGTTTTAACTTGGTGCAGGGGGTGGGGATGCCGGAGGAGGGGGAAGGGAACTCACAGCTTCTTTGAAATATTTAATCGACCTGTGCATCTCGCAAGAGTGGATGGGTTGTGCACCTGCCTCACCATGTCCAATTTGTGGGCAGTTTGGAAATTGTCTCATGGTCACCTTTCCTGATTTGTGGGGTTTTTTTTAGTTTTAACTACCAACCACTCAAAAAGATTAAAATTCCCTCATGAGACTCACAGGCATAGATTCTATCAACCAAATTAATGCAGAGTTGTTGTAGTGATGTTAAAATATTGTTTCCTCCAGTTCCCAATAGTTCATGGATAGAATCCTATTATACATAGCTGCCCTGCCCCATCTGTATCAGGAACATGAGTTAACAAAGCAATGACAGATCTCACTCCCAACAACCTGGAAATGTTGCTAGAGTTCCTATGGTGACCGCACAGTAAAGACCACATTCCTAATAGGAATCATGGAAGGCCATTGTTTTAATATGTACATTAATTAGAATTTTACAGTGAAGGAAACACTTGACTTCAAACCTTCCAATTCTGACATCCACTGACAGAAAGTATTTTTTTGCTCTGCTTATAAAGAGAATGCATTATTAAACCAGCCATTCAGTTCAATCAGTGTATGCAGAACTCGAGGCTGTTTCCTTTATCCTGCCTGGCTTATCCAACCTCCTTTGAAATGAATCTATACTTTTAAACTATTAATCTCAGCTATTCTCTATGGTTATGATAACCACTCTCTCAGAGACATTTCTTTCTGAATTCCCAATCTGATTTCAAGATGACTATATTGTTTTGATGGTCTTTAGTTTTATGTTAGACTCTCTATCTCTGTCTTCTCCATTAGCTCCTCCATGAGTTTAAAAATCTCTGATAGGTCACTGGTCAATCCACCCTTTCAAGAGCAAGACCCAACCTGTTCATCCTTTCCTTACAGGCGTAATCTTGAGTTTAATGGTACCTTGTAAATCTTTTTTTGGCACTTTGCCATGATATTCTTCATATGATACGATGACAACAATTTATTCAATGGTATTCAAATGTGATCTAACTTTGGTTCAATGCAGGAACGCAATTTCTCTATTTTTCAACCTATCCATCCAGAAACAAAATCAGTACTTAATTTGATTTTTTTTATGGCCTTATTAACTTCTGCTGCTACTTCTCGTGATTTGTCTATTTGTTCTCCAGGCTCCCTTTGAAAGTACGTCCTTATTTTTCTTACCAAAATGTAATAGCTTATATTTATCTGTGTTGAAATGCACTCATCAATTATATGTCCATTTTGGATGTTGCTTATTTTTTTCTTGTACTTTGTTTTCATTCTTTTCAATATTGTCTATTCCTTCAAAACGGTGTCATCCACACATTTAGAAAAAGCGCATGTGATTTTAAATTCTGATTGTGTAATGTATACATTGTGAAAAAGGTGGTCCCAACTTTGATCTTTATTGGACTCTGTTTCCCATATTCTGCTACTTTGAATATCTTCCCAGTTTGCACGTTAAAATAGGCACCCAAGAAGTTGAGTTTATTACTAAACAATAAGAACATAAGAAAAAGGAGCAAGAGGAAGCTTTTCCACTTCTTGAACCTGATGCAACATTACTAAGATCATAGCTGACCTGATTGTAGACTTAATTCTAATTATATGTCTAGCCCCAGAATAAATAACTCACTGGGAGATCAAAATCTGTCAAATACTGTCTGAATACGTCGAATGACCGTACCTCCACCAGTCAGTGGGGAAGAGAGTTTGAAAAACTAACACCCCTTTGAATGAAAAAAAACCTTAATCTCATTTTTAAAAGTGAGATGTCTTTGTTGAGGTGATTAACCCTAGTTCTAGAGTTCACAATGAGGGCAAATACTCTCTCAGCCAACCTTCAGCAGACTTCCATATGTTTCGAGGTAGCCAACTCTTCTTCTGTGAAACTTAAATATAGGCCCTATATTCTCAATCTTTCCTCAAAACACAGCCTCTTCAACCCTGGAATCAATCTAACGAACCTTCTCTGAACTGTCTCCACTTCAAACATTTAAATTCAGCATTTTTCACAGGCTGCTTGTGACCAAAGCCAGAGGCCTGTAATCACAGTGGCTATCAGTGAGGCCCTGTTCCAGAGGCCTGTAATCACTGTGGCTTTCAATGGGGCCCTGCTCCAGAGGCCTGTAATCACTGTGGGTTTCAGTGTAGCCCTGTCCTCCTACAGTTCTGTGAATGTCTATGGCCTCAGCTGTAATAGCCTCCCTGAGCTGCTGAGTCCTGGGTGCATGGTGGTAATAGGAATGTGTGCCTAATTGTAAACACTCTGCAAGCCAAGTTGGAGACCCTGTGTTGGTGGATGGAGCAGGAGAGGCAAATTCCTTAAATGGTGTCTTCAGTCTGCTAATGTGAACTCTGGATTGCAGAGAACTGCAGAAGTGAACAAGCATGTTTAGGTTCTTGGAATGGCAGAATTCCTTGCATAGTCCTGAGCACCAATATAGTTTCACCAGGATTGATGGATTTTCACTCAGATGCTTTGTCCTTCTATCTCCGCAATGGCTCAGGCTGCCCTGTTCTCCCATAGAGGGGGCTTCTTTGTCAGGACCAGTGAGATCAGGCGCACCTCCTCATCTACACCCTTTCTTTCAGGCTATGAGTCTGCTTGTCCTGTGGGAAAAGAAGTGGAAATTTAATGACTTGGCAAATGCCAATAGACTCCCTTGACTACACACATCTCCAAGCCTGGCAGAGTTTTAAATTGCATTCTTTCAATCACTCAAGTCGACCTGGCACAAACATGGGCCTGAAGTTCCATAAGGATTTTGAGGTTCATTACATATTTACCCACATAGCCTAGGGCACACTATAGCAAATTTCTAGCCTGATGCCCACATGAAAGACAATCCCATGCCTCCATGAACTTTAACCAGGCGGATAGAATTGTCATTCATCATTTTCCAGCACTGAGTCCTGAATCTTGGGCTAATGTCCTATGAGATCTCAGTCCAAGTCACCATGGTCAGGAAAGAGAGTTCCTCATTGCAATCTGTCAATTGGGAAAATCCCATCGTTCCCAGATGGTCGAAAGGAGAACCTGTAGGAGGTGTGACAAAACCACAAGGCCAATCTCTGTCTTGGTTCTAACATAAATAAGTGATGTGGAAGAGATTTGGACACAGTGGTAGCATGGTGAAGGGGCAGGATAGAGCTTGTCCCAAAACAATTAAAATTAACAAGGAGGTGGTGGAAGGGATGGGATAATGAGGTTTGAGGTACCCCGAGGGGGTGATGAGTTACAGAGAATGAAGATTTCAGACTTTTAACAAAAACCAAGATAGACAAGAAAATTGAGATCTTGCCGTTGAGCCTTCCTGATTGGCTGGATTGTTATTTTATTGCCTGTGCAGACTTCCTGACCGGTCACCTGATCGCCAATGCAAAGCCCCTTCCATCATGTAATTGTGCATGGTATTCTTGCCCACTGCTGCTCCTTTAAACTTTCCTGTGAAGCACATAGGAAACACCTGGTGATGCATAAGTGGAAGTAGTGTGCTCTTCCCATCTGCCATTGGGAACTCCATCCTTTAGATCAAATATATGCTGGATTCCCAAATGCAGTTGCCATTACATTCCTATAGATGCTGCTGCTGGGAACAAGTCTGGAAGCACTGTAGAACCACCAGCAGGATACTATTGGAATTGCAACTGTTTGTCAAGTTTACAATTAAATTACATATCAAATTTGAACAGAAAAAATTGTGAAGTATAATGGCAAAGTGGTTTAAGTAGACTTAGTGTAAATTTGATGTACTCTTCTTAAACCTAATGTTCTGTCAGTATTCTCCTCTCTGTATGAGCTCTCATTGATTTGAAGTGACCTAATCATTACTTGCCCATCTCATCTTCTCTGTTATGAACTGAGATTCACACATCCATACCCAGTCAAAATTATAGTGGTCCAAAAAGACAACAACTGATGTTACTGCAAGACTATATAAAATGCTTTAAAGTATTTGATCTATTGATTTAAGTTGTTACAGTCACCAAAATTACAGACTTTATTTTACAGGCTATAATTTCTCTGGGAACTATCACTGTTTAAAATATCTGCGGCTTCCACCTCATCCACATTTTTCTCTTCCAGATGGTTTCCATTAACAAACTACTTTGACTCAAATATTTATAACATTATCAACAATTGCCAATCTTTGTTTAAAATTTGTTTACAAAGAGAGGCATTTTTCTAGTTTGTGCTCCTCCATATGTTAGTTATAGAATGTAATTGTACTTAGTTTGTGGAAATGGCCCACATCTGTTTATATTTCTAATTGCCACAGACTGACAAGCAACAGAGCAGCACTTTCTTTCAGTGCAAAATTGAAGCGTGGCACTGCTGCCTCACAGCACCAGGGACCTGGGTTCGGTTCCAGCCTCGGGCGACTCTCTGTGTGGAGTTTGCACATTCTCCCCATGTCTGTGGGGGTTTCCTCCAAAGTGCTCTGGTTTCCTCCTACAATCCAAAGATGTGCAGGTTAGGTGAATTGGCCATGCTAAATTGCCCATAGTGTTCGGGGATGTGTAGGTTAAGGTACATTAGTCAGTGGTAAATGTAGAGTAATAGGGTAGGGGAATGTGTCTGGATGGGTAGCTCTTTGGAGGGTCAGTGTGGACGTGTTGGGCTGAATGGCCTATTTCCACATTGTAGGGGTTCTATGAAACTAATTATACTGAATGATTGCATAAAATAATTAGGCCAGCTCAATCTATTGGCTTGGGGTCTGTTACAAACAGATGCAGAGTGGTGAATTGGCTCCCTTATTTTTAACCTTGATTGGTTGTAACAATGACTTCATAAACTTTGCAGTGTGGCAACTCTCCCTCACTTTAATTAAAAGTAGTTAACCAGTAACAATTAAGGAACCAATTGCAAGATTTACAAAAATGAGAGGAATTTTACAATTTATTATCGCCAAGAAAAAAAAGCAAAGAAATAATGAATCCCCTACTAGCAACAACTTGGTGTTTACCATTGACCAGAAATTAAATTGGACTAGCCACATAAATATAGTGGCTAACCCGGCGCCAGGCTAACCTCTGGTCAGGGGAGGCTCTGGCGTCAGTTGGCCGGTGAACATTTTTGGGTTTGGCCTTCCGCGGTTATGTCAGAGCCCGGGTGTCTCTGGAGAAGGAGCACGCGGTGTCCACCAACACCCTGGAATTGTTCAGGGAGAGGTGGGCACCGCAGAGAGTGGAGTGTATTATTTCCCCCTTCAACTCTATTTTGATTTAATTCCTGCCCTCCCCTTCTCTGTTTGATCATGCAGCATTGCCCTTTGATGTGAAGGGCACTGCTTGTTACTGGCCACTTGGGTGTTTCTTTCTTCCTGGTGGTAGAAATTGAATAAAGATTTGTACACCTTGTGTCTTTCACTGTGTCTCACACCTGCACACACACGACATGGGTGCTGGGGAAAAATAAGCACTATCGCAGTTAGGCGGTAGTGTGGGGTAAAAAAGAAACAGGAGTGTCAGACATCCCATTCACTCTGAGAGCTGGCTCTGAGGGAGCTAGATCAGTGTTAAGCACTCTCCATTAAAGAAAAAATATATAGTAGCTACAAGAGCAGGTCAGAGGCTATGAATACTGCAGTAAGCAATTCAACTCCTGACTCCCCAAGGCCTGTCCATCATCTATAAGGCACAAGCCAAGAATGTAATAGAATACTCCCCAAATGCCTGAATAGGTGCTGCTCCAACAACACTCAATAAGCTTGATGTCATCCAGGACAAAGCAGTCCACTTGATTAGTACCACATGCACAATTAGTTATTCCCTCCAACACTGACACTTTATAGCAGCATTGTGTTCATCTATGAGATGCACCGCAGAAATATAGAAATGTTCCTAATACAGCATCTTCCATACTCATAGTCACAACCACTTAGAAGGATAAGGGCAACAGACATATGGCAACACCATGTGTAAGTTCACTCCAAGCCACTCACCACCCTGACTTGGAAATATATTGCATTCCTCATGATGATTGGTCAAAATCTGGAACTCCTTCACTAATAGCATTGCAGTGTACCTACATCAAATGGACTGAATTGTTCAAAATGCAGCTCATTTTCACCTTCTCAAGAATTGTTAGGAACAGGAAATACAATGCTGGCCTAGCCAGCAAAGGCCATAACTTGAGAATGAATTAGAAAACACATACACAAGCACAAAGTTAAAAGGAGGATTGTGTCTGATACAAAATGGAAGATAAAAGTAATAGCAATTTAACATCCTGGAGGTAGAAGGTGTATTTGCAGTCTCAGTATTTGGATGTTTCTTCAATTTGTGTTTAGTGGTTGTTTTGTCTTTTCTAGGTAAGAAGAGAGAACATCTCCCCTCTCCAGTTACAAACCCATCTTCTCTGCTCTGTCAAAACAGTTGTTAAAATACACCACAATTGTGCATTCCCATGCCTTGGTCATTGTTGCCATGTTGGATAATTACACCTTATACCTCCAGGATGTTAATTACTTTTATCTTCCATTTTGTATCAGACACAATCCTCCTTTTAACTGTGTGCTTGTGTATGTGTTTTCTAATTCATTCTCAAGTTATGGCCTTTGCTGGCTGAGTGCGAGCAGCAGCTGAGTTTAAACGAACCCAGAAGGCTAGAGCTAAGGTGAGACAGTTTGTTTTAAAATTACTTACCGGTAGCGGGCAGCGGTGTTTTCTTTTCTCTTCACAGAAAGAACGGGAGCAGCAGGGGGAAGTGACGACAACTAGAGGGGCAGCCAGAAGCTGGTGTAGCGCAAGCTTACCTGGGTAGGTTATGTTTTCCTATAAAAGCGCGCAGGAGAGGAACCCGAGGCACTACAGAGGTAGTGCCTCTCACCCGCCCCCCCTCCTCTAACCTAATAATAAGACCCATTGGGGTAAGTAGGTAAGTGCTGCATTTTGCTTGTTCTATTCTTTAGACCTAGTTTTTTTTTTAAAAGGTTACTTTCAGAGGGATGGCAGTGAAGGCAGTGCAATGTTCCTCTTGCAACATATTTGAGCTGAGGGATGCCATGGTCGTCCCTGCTGATTACACTTGCAGGAAGTGCACCCATCTCCAGCTCCTCCAAGACCGTGTTAGGGAACTGGAGCTCGAATTGGATGAACTTAGGATCATTCGGGAGGCAGAGGGGGTCATAGATCGGAGCTTTAGGGAAGTAGTAACTCCAAAGATTGCAGATAAATGGGTGACAGTGAGGGGGACTGGGAGGAAGCAGCCAGTGCAGGGACCCCCTGCGGCCGTTCCCCTCAAGAACAAGTATACCGTTTTGGATACTTGTGGGGGGGAAATGACTTACCAGGGGTAAGCAATGGGGTTTAGGTCTCTGGCACGGAGCCTGTCCCCGTTGCTCAGAAGGGAAGGGTGGAAAAGAGCAGAGCAATAGTTATTGGGGACTCGATAGTTTGGGGCACAGATAGGTGGTTCTGTGGGGGCGAGAGAGACTCATGTTTGGTATGTTGCCTCCCAGGTGCAAGGGTACGTGATGTCTCTGATCGTGTTTTCCGGGTCCTGGAGGGGGAGGGGGAGCAACCCGAAGTCGTGGTCCACATTGGCACCAACGACATAGGTAGGAGGAGTGCTGAGGATGTTAGACAGGCTTTCAGGGAGCTAGGTTGGAAGCTCAGAGTTAGAACAAACAGTGTTGTTGGCTCTGGTTTGTTACCGGTGCCACGTGATAGAGAGTCGAGGAATAGGGAGAGAGAACAGTTAAATGCGTGGTTACAGGGATGGTGCAGGAGGGAGGGATTCCGGTATCTGGATAACTGGGGTTCTTTCTGGGGAAGGTGGGACCTCTATAAACAGGATGGTCTACACCTGAACCTGAGGGGCACCAGTATCCTTGGGGGGAGGTTTGCTAGTGCTCTTGGGGGGGTTTAAACTAACTCTGCAGGGGCATGGGAACCTAGACTGTAGCTTTAGGGTGCAGGACCTGGAGTGTGGGGAGGTTAGGAACATGGCATCAATCTGAAAGGAGGGTGCCTGTAAACAGGAAAGTGGCTTGAAGTGTGTATACTTCAATGCAAGAAGTATGCGAAATAAGGTAGATGAACTTACAGCGTGGGTTGGTACCTGGGATTTCGATGTTGTGGCTATTACGGAGACATGGGTAGAACAGGGACAGGATTGGCTGTTGTAGGTTCCAGGGTTTAAATGTTTTAGTAGGGTCAGAGGTGGGGGTAAAAGAGGGGGAGGTGTGGCATTGCTTGTCAAAGATAGTATTACAGCAGTGGAAAGGACGGTGGACGAAGACTCGCCATCTGAGGTAGTTTGCGCTGAGGTTAGGAATAGGAAAGGTGAGGTCACCCTGTTAGGAGTTTTCTACAGGGCTCCTAATAGTCCTAGAGATGTAGAAGAAAGGATTGCGAGGATGATTTAGGAGAAGAGTGAAAGTAATAGGGTGGTTGTTATGGGGGACTTTAACTTTCCAGATATTGACTGGGAAAGCTATAGCTCGAGTGTTTGTCCAATGTGTGCAGGAGGGTTTCCTGACACAATATGTAGACAGGCCAACAAGAGGTGAGGCCATACTGGATTTGGTTCTGGGTAACAAACCAGGCCAGGTGTTAGAATTGGAGGTAGGTGAGCACTTTGGGGACAGTGAACACAATTCGGTGACTTTTACTCTAGTGATGGAGAGGGATAAGTGTGCACTGCAGGGCAAGAGTTATAGCTGGGGGCAGGGAAATTATGATGCGGTGAGGCACGACCTAGGATGCGTGGCTTGGAAAAGTAGGCTTCAAGGCATGGGCACAGTTGATATGTGGAGCTTGTTCAAGGAGCAACTATTGAGTGTCCTTGATAAGTATGTACCTGTCAGGCAGGGAGGAAAGGGTCGTGTGAGGGAGCCGTGGTTTAATAAGGAATTGGAATCCCTTGTTAAATGGAAGAGGGCGGCCTATGTAAAGATGAGGCGTGAAGGTTCAATTGGGACGATTGAGAGTTATAAGGTAGCCAGGAAGGATCTGAAGAGAGAGCTAAGAGCAGCAAGGAGGGGACATGAAAAGTCCTTAGTTGGTAGGATTAGGGAAAATCCTAAGGCTTTCTATAGGTATGTCAGGAATAAAAGAATGAATAGGGTAGGAATAGGTCCAGTCAAGGATAGTAGTGGGAAGTTGCGTGTGGAGGCTGAAGAGATTGGGGAGACACTGAATGAATACTTTTCGTCAGTATTCACTCAGGAACAGGACATTGTTGCCGATGTGAATATTGAGTCACAATTAATTAGAATGGACGGCTTTGAGGTATGTAGGGAAGAGGTGTTGGAAATTCTGGAAAGGGTGAAAATAGATAAGTCCCCTGGGCCTGATGGCATTTATCCTAGGATTCTCTGGGAAGCAAGGGAGGAGATTGCAGAGCCATTGGCCTTGATTTTTATATCCTCGTTGTCTACAGGAATAGTGCCAGTAGACTGGAGGATAGCAAATGTGTTTCCCTTGTTCAAGAAGGGGAGTAGGGATAACCCTAGTAACTATAGGCCGGTGAGTCTCACTTCTGTTGTGGGCAAGTCTTAGAGAGAATTGTAAGGGATAGGATTTATGAACATCTGGATAGGAATAATGTGATCAAAGATAGTCAGCATGGTTTTGTGAAGGGCAGGTCGTGCCTCACAAACCTTATTGAATTCTTTGAGAAGGTGACTAAGGAGGTAGACGAGGGTAAAGCGGTAGGTGTGGTGTATATGGATTTTAGTAAGGCATTTGATAAGGTTCCCCATGGTAGGCTACTGCAAAAAATACGGAGGTATGGCATTGAGGGTGAGTTGGAGGTTTGGATTAGGAATTGGCTGGCTGGAAGAAGACAGAGGGTAATACTTGATGGTAAAGGTTCATCTTGGAGTGCAGTTACTAGCAGTGTTCCGCAAGGATCTGTTTTGGGACCATTGCTGTTTGTCATTTTTATAAATGACCTGGAGGAGGGGCTAGAAGGTTGGGTGAGCAAGTTTGCGGATGATACGAAAGTCGGTGGAGTTGTTGACAGTGAGGAAGGATGTGTCAGGTTACAGCGGGATATAGATAAGTTGCAGTGCTGGGCAGAAAGGTGGCAAATGGAGTTCAATGTAGGTAAGTGTGAGGTGATTCACTTTGGTAAGAGTAACAAAAAGACGGGGTACTGGGCTAATGGTCGGATACTTGGTAGTGTGGATGAGCAGAGGGATCTTGGTGTCCATGTACACAGATCTCTGAAAGTTGCCACCCAGGTAAATAGTGCGGTGAAGAAGGCATATGGCGTACTGGCTTTTATTGGTAGAGGAATTGAGTTCCGGAGCCCTGAGGTCATGTTGCAGTTGTATAAGACTCTGGTGCGGCCGCATCTGGAGTATTGTGTGCAGTTTTGGTCGCCATACTATAGAAAGGATGTGGAGGCACTGGAACGGGTGCAGAGGAGGTTTACCAGGATGTTGCCTGGTATGGTAGGAAGATCGTATGAGGAAAAGCTGAGGCACTTGGGGCTGTTTTCATTGGAGAAAAGAAGGTTTAGGGGTGACTTGATAGAGGTGTACAAGATGATTAGGGGTTTAGATAGGGTTGACCATGAGAACCTTTTTCCACGTATGGAGTCAGCTATTACGAGGGGGCATAGCTTTAAATTAAGGGGTGGTAGGTATAGGACAGATGTTAGGGGTAGATTCTTTACTCAGCGAGTCGTGAGTTCATGGAATGCCCTGCCAGTAGCAGTGGTGGACTCTCCCTCTTTATGGGCATTTAAACGGGCATTGGATAGGCATATGGAGGATAGTGGGCTAGTGTAGGTTAGGTGGGCTTGGATCGGCGCAACATCGAGGGCCAAAGGGCCTGTACTGTGCTGTATTTTTCTATGTTCTATGTTCTATATTCTATAATTGAAGGTACATCTTTCATTTGCAAGATGTGAAACTTATTGTACAAATGTAAAACAAAAGTAGGAGGTACAAATTTATTCACACTTGACTGGCTTCAGTCTCTTTTGATGAAATGATTAATTTCACTTCACTTCGCTTCAATTATTCCACATTGATTCCTAGAACTTGGCTCTACTTTGACCAGGTGATCACTGCAGCCATTTTTAAGTCAGTGCCTTTACTTCTATAAACAATTTCAGTCCATGAAAATCCTAGGTATTAAAATTAGATGTTGAAAATCAAAAACTGATAGATTATACTTCAGTACTACTGCAACAGATGACCAATCGTGGAACAGGAAGAAACCAGCAATTGTGTACTGTCTCGGAAGAAGTTAACAATAAAATAAAAGACATGATGAAGAGAGTATCACAACTAGAAACAAATGAATTATTTATGTAATTTATCACGAGCATCACATGTTGTAGCCCTAATGCACAACATTTTCATGGATCGGGTCATTTTAAGCTAGCACATCGGGCTGGAAATTAATGGAGTCTGATCAGATACCTGTTTATACCCTATCACAACATTTCATTTAAATCAATGGAATGAAGCATGAAATAGGCACCTGTCTGAACCCATTAGCTCCCCACCAGGCAGGTTATGTAAATATTAGTTTCTGAGAAACAGCTATGAGTTTTCTTCCTGTTAGGAGCTTCCTTATTATCTGCAGACTATGCAATTTAGAGATTGAAGTCTGCCAAGCATTCACTATGTAATAACTTGACCTCCAGCATTTGGATCTAAAAGGGTTAGAACCAGAAAGTAAACTAAAACAGCAGCTGCAATAAGGTTTGTCAATAGAGACATGCTGAGGTGGTTTAAGTGGTTTCAGCACTTTTCTCCTGCGCTGAGAAGATGCAGTACCCTGGAAAACAAGCTCCGATTTTAGGAGGTTTCCAACTGAGGAAGGCTGTCAACCTTATTTATTCTAAATGATGTAGAAGTGACGGTGTTGTTTGTTGCTGATATTAATGAAAGAAACATTCAGAGACAGTGAGTGTTAGAAATTACTACAAGTGCTAACAGCTATTTTGTTGCGATCAGATTGAAAACACCATTGGTTGGCAAATGTTCTACTAATGTATATCCCTCACATACTATAACAGGTGTCTCCCTGCTGAGCTTTTAACAAAGCATGAACTGTGAACCTATTTTCAGTTTATTGAAGCCTCACTTAGTTAATGTGATGAAAGCAATCCAAATGGAAACAAAGCAAGGGTGACATTTTCAATTTCAGTTCAACAAGGTTCAGGAGATTTCAAATCTGGGAGGCAGCATTTATGACAGATACTTGTGCCATTCTTATTTCTGAAATAGTAAAAAATCTTTGGTGTTTTGTTCATGATTGATGTCTGAGTTAAAATCATTTTCAGAATTATCACTCAGATGTAATGTAAGCTTTGCTTCCATGCGGTCTGATCTACTTGCTTACTTAGTAAGACTCATTTTACACTAATAATGTGACAGGGTTTATCATCACTGAAACACAACATAGATATATGTACAATTTCACAAAACCCGTCTTTCCCTCTAATATCCTGAGCACCTTCACAGTTCTTAAATGTCTTTGCCCACATGCTAATTTAAAATCGGTTTTGAGAGCGCAAACTGGTAAAAACCTTATACTACCCTAATTACAGCTGGTTGAACTGTCTGTTCTCCTTGCTTCCCTCACAATCCAAGATGGCGGCTCATGCAGCAGGTCCAACTGCATTCTTGCAGGTTCAGCATTGTTTTTCCAGCTCAACAACTTTTTCTTTGGTTTGGATAGCCCGGTGGCTTCCTCCTGATGTCCTCCTGTGGGAGGCCAAGGCCCCATGTATCTCGGTTCCTGCTCCATCTTGGGTGGCAGCATCGGAAGACAGTTCAGGACTCCTTAGACTGGCTCAGAGCCAGGACCTGTCAGTCAATGTCTAACATCGGGATAGGGGAGGGACCAGCACAGCGTGACCATCTCCAGCTCGGATTTGGTGGACGCGGAAGCGACAGTGGCAGCAGAAAAGGAGCACTTTGCTAGGACCCCGCGGATATTGTCGGACAGCGGCGATTGGGGGAAAAGAAAGGTGAAGTCTATGGAGAGGGAAAGATGAACTTCTGAAGCTGTTTCAGTTTTACTAATATCAATTTAACATTAATGTATTCATTATTTTACCATTTGTACAATTTACTCAATAATTTATCCAGTAATCCAAGATGGCATCAAACATGGCAACATCATACACATTCCACTGTACTTAGATACACGTTTTTTGTTATTCATTTATGGGATGAGGGCATCGCTGGCTAGGCAGCATTTATTGCCCATCCCTAATTGCTGAAAGGGCAGTTAATAGTCAACCATATTGCTGTGGGTCTGGAGTCACATGTAGGCCAGACGAGGTACGGATGGCAGTTTCCTTCCCTGAAAGACATTAGTGAACCAGATGGGTTTTTCCAACAATCCAACAATCGACATGGTCATCATTAGACTCTTAATTCCAGATTGGTTTTTGTTGCATTCAAATTCCACCAAGCCATAGTAATATTCAAACCCGGAACATTACCTGAGTCTCTGGATTAACAGTCCAATGATAATACCACTAGGTTATCGCCAATCATCCTAACATGAATCGGAGGACAACCCGTAGAACAACCATTTATTCTAGTTGGACAAATCGCATCCATTACATACTTCCTACTATTCCTAATCATCATACCATTTACAAGCTGATGAGAAAACAAAATCCTCAGCTTAAACTACTTCTGGTAGCTTAAATCAAAGCATCAGCCTTGTAAGCCAAAGATTGGAGGTTTAAACCCTCCCCAAAACATCAGAGGAAGGAGAATTAAACTCCAGCCCTTGACTCCCAAAGCCAAGATTCTGCCCAAACTGCCCTCTGGGCATCACCAAAATTATGCGAAAGCATAATTTTATGTATGCTCCAATGACATTTTAGTGAAACGGCCTACATTCCCTAATATACTACAAAATAGCTAACTTTTCATATTAACTATAATAGAATTTCCAAAAGTATGTTACATATTATGAATAATCCTCATTAATTCTTAATATACCTTACAATTATATACTATGCTTAATACTCATTAATTTACTTACCACTATATCATTATATTATATGATTAATCCAAATCAAAATCAAGGTTTCTGCTTCTTGGTCTTGATGTTCTCTGGACTGGAGTGAGACTCCTCAGGTTTTAGTAGCTTCTTTTAAATAGTTATCCGGGTCATTTCCAAGTATACTGGCCAAGCAGCAGGTTGATGTAACAATGTAATCAGCATAATTTAGTTATTCAATGTAAATTGAGTTTCTGTCTCAGGAAGTGTGTTATAAAAGACAGTATTGAGTACTATGATTGCCCCTGTTGATTGAGCCAACTCTAAGAGCTGAACTGTCTCAAAAACAAGAGAAAGTGAGGACTGCAGATGCTGGAGACTCAGAGTGGAAAAGGGTGGAACTGGAAAAGCACAGCAGATCAGGCAGCATCCAAGGAACAGGACAGTTACGTTTTGGGCATAAGCCCTTTCATTCCTGATTAAGGTCTTATGCCTGAAACGTCGACTCTCCTGCTCCTCGGATGCTGCTTGACCTGCTGTGCTTTTCCAGCACCACCCTTTTTGAATCTGTCTCAAATTCAGTTCTATTGAAACTCAGGTCTGTTGTTCCACCCGAAATCTTACGCATTGTCTCATCACCAATCCATTCAATAATCAATCAAGGTTGAATGGTTTGTATGTCTATCTGGCTTGATTCATTTTGACCTTGAATGCTGCAAGTTTCCTGGCTGAATGTCTCAATTCCACTGTCTCATTAGCACTCATTCAGTACGATCAAGCAAGACAACCAATTTGCATATCTGTCTATCCAGTTCCCAGCATGCTTTTCAGTTGGCCAGTTTTCCAAGCATGACATTCAGATGTCCAATGTGGCTTTCAGTGTCCCAAAAGAGCTATTCTTTTATTTAAGAGAGACATTCTGCTACCTACATCTCCTCCCTTTCAAACCAGCAGCTTGAGGTATATACACTTGAGAAGTTGAAACTCATTACATTAAAAAACAAAAAAAACTGTTGCATCAAAAAGATTATGTAAAAAGTTATTAAAATAAAGGTTACATCATAAGAGCAAATCCACAACCCAAGCAACTCGTTGCAGAACACATAGTTCACCTTATACCTACAATACACATCATCAGTTGCAATAACTAACATCTCTTGGGAGTTTCTTCATCCTACCTATCTCTATGGACTGTTTATTTTGCATGATGATGCCTATTAAGCTGGACAGCTCCCTTTTCTACCAGAAAAACCTAACTGATAGTATAGTGAGATATACCAGGGTCAGTATAATGATGATGACTGCCAAGTGTGAAAGGAGATCCATAGAGGTATATTCAAGTTTCAATCCCAGAAGTCCTCCCACTAAGTGGTCTTTTTTAATTTCGGCTTTCTCACCCTTCAGTTCTTTAGTGTATTGGACTATTCAAATCAAGATTTTATGGCTGCTAGCCGGTTGTAATCAGATCCAATCTCTCCAGCAGGAGTCTTATTTCTGTGTCGTATTTTTCAATATAATTCCCAAGCGTATCCTTTCATTCATCACTCACACCAATGAGAGTGACTTCCCTTCTGTGAGATTCAGTCAGTTCAATTCAATCTATTCATG